>NC_064816.1:43066230-43172482 GCF_023721935.1 Panthera uncia
TATATATATATATTTCAATTTTCCTACCTCACCTAGCTAGATGTAAATGCTGCAAATCAGATATTTGTCTGATTTGTTTATTGTTGGGTCCCAAGCCCCTAAAACCAGGTCTGACCAGTTTTAAGCACTTCATAAACATATGTTAAAGGAATTGAATAAATGAGTATGGTCTTCATCCCATTTTCTACTACAGTGACTTTGTGATGTCTGCTTGCCATAATATATTCATGCTGAATTTAGTATGATCAGGGTAGCTTCTCTTGGCTTTTATTATTGAAAAATTGTTCTCTGCACCTCAACTGAGTCAAGCTGTGAAGGCAGTAAAACACTGCATCAATTAAAATATTCCAATTAACACTAATCAGGAAGAGCAGTATTAATAACACAGCTGAACTGGGTTGTTAAAGTTTCACAGCCGCACATATCACCGTATGCACAGCATGTCAATTTCAAAACACAATTTGTGTTCCCTTTCATGAATTTTGGTAAAATAATAAAGACTTTCTTCAGAGGAGAAAAGGAAAGTGTTAAGAAAAAAAAGTGGGTCTCTATTTTAAAATACTATGGTTCTGCTCTTCGGTCAAAAATAACATTGATTTCATCATCATTATGCTTAAGAACAACATTTCATAGCATATCCACTCCATCACAGCATTGAAATAGGTTTGGAGAGCCTAAGTGTGAGATGTTATTCTTACCCTCAAGGAGCTTGCAATCTTCACTGAAAGTGTTTTGGATTCTAGACTCAGACCATTTACTTCTTTTTTTCAGCTTTATTGAAATATAATTGATACATCATTATGTAAGTTTAAGGTGTTGATTTCATACATGTATATATAGCAAAATGTGACTCCCATAGCTTTAACACCTCTGTCCCATCATATACTTCCCATTTCTTTTTTTGCAAAGGGAACATCTAAGGTCTACTCTCTTAGAAACTTTCAACAATAGAATACTTTATTGTTAATTATAATCACCGTGCTGTATATTAGGTCCCCAGAACTTATTTGGATTGAAACTGGAGATTTGTACCCTTTAACCAGCATGTCCTCATTTCCCCCACCTTCCCCTGGTAACCACCATTCTACTTTGTTTCCACGACTTTGGCCTTTCCAAATTCCTCATATATGTGATATCAAATAGTATTTGTCTTTCTCCTACTGATTTCACTTAGCATAATCCTCCAGGGTTCATCCATGTTGTCACATGTGGCAGGATTTGCTTCTTTCTCATGACTGAATAATATTCCATGGGGTGTGTGTGTGTGTGTGTGTGTGTGTGTATGTTTATCTCTACACATACATATATATATCGCATCTATATTCATTCATCTATAGGTAGACACTCAGGAAATTAAAATAGCATCTCAGATTGATATCTGCACCGCCATGTTTATTGGAGCATTATTCACAATAGTCAAGATACGGAAATGACCGTATCATTTACTTATTAAAAATTTAACTGTAAGGGGTGCCTGGGTGGTTCAGTCGGTTAATAAGCATCTGATTTTGGCTCAGGTCATGATCTCACAGTTTGTTCACGAGTTCCAGCCCCACGTCAGGCTCTATGCTGATGTGTCAGCCCCTGGAGCCTGCTTCAAATCTCTGTCTCCCTCTCTCTCTGCCCCTCCCCCACCTGCACACACTCTCTCTCTTTGTCTCTCTCTCTCTCTCTCAAAAATAAATAGACATTATTTTTTTTAATTTGAAGAAACCTTAACTTTGAACAAATCTCTAAACTTTTCTGAATTCCAAATATTGCCTTCTGTACAGTGCACCTAGTACCTAATGCCATCACTGTCTACTTCACAAAGATGCTTTCATAATCAGATGAATTATTATGAGTAACTTTGTTTTTAAATTTTAAAAACAAGGACTATACCAATTCGTAGAGACAGAAAGCAGAAGGGTGGTTGCCAGAGGCTAGGGACAGGGGAGGGTGGGCATTGGGTGGTTATCCTAAACAGGTATAGAATTTCAGTTTTATCAGATGAAAATAGTTGTGGAAATGGATGGTGGGGACGGTAGCACAACATTAATAATGTATTAAATACCACTGAGCTTTACACTTAAAAATATTTAAGATGGGAAATTTTATGTATATTTTACCTCAATTAAAAAAAAAGATGGGGAAAAAATGTGCACACCCTAAGGAGTCCCTGTTGAAGAGCTACATTCATATGGGTATGTCGTTCGGGTGACTTGGATAATTGGGATGGCCACAAAATTTATGAAAATTCAGAAGTGAAGCAGTTTTGCAAGTACTATAAAAATATAAGGAAACATCATTGGTATACTTGCTACTATTATTATTACTACTATGTCTAATAGTTTTATTGTTGCCACTGCTGTTATTACTAAACTATTACTCTTATTCCTGTCATCATCATTATCGTCTTCTTCATAATCATCATTTTACCTGGAGTGTAGCCTAGGGAATAACATTTTTCATATCATCTTTGTTTAAACTCTGTGTAAGTTACTGAATATATAACTGTGACATTTATCAAATGCCAACAAAGTGCCCAGTCCTGAGCCAGTTGCTGGGTATACATTGACAATGTCTGAAATTTATCTGTAACCCCCAAATCAGTATTCTCAGCTCCTTTATGATCATCCATGGACATGTGCAGAACAGCAAATACTTGAGTCATTCTACATACTTTCCCTGATGAAGTTGAACAAGATGATGTTCTGCCTTCAGGTTTCAGCTCATCCTATAAACAAATGTCCTTTTGGCAATCTACTTAGTGCCATGTTTTTTGCTTTTTTGTGTGTTCTTTGTTGGTAATTTCATTGTTTAAAATAGCCCAAAGTGTAGTGTTAGACTGCAGTCTAGTGTTCCTAAGTGCTAGAAGGCTGTGATGTGCTTTATGGAAAAAAAATATGCATATTACATAAGCTTCATTCAGGCATGAGTTAGAGTGCTGTTGCGTAGAAGTTAATATTAATGCGTCGACATTATATAGTAAAGTGTATTTAAACAGAAACACATGGGGCACCTGGGTGGCTCAGTCAGTTGAATGTCTGACTTCAGCCCAGGTCATAATCTTGTGGTCTGTGAGTTCAAGCTCTGCATCGGGCTCTGTACTGACAGTTTGGAGCCTGGAGCCTGCTTTGGATTCTGTGTCTCCCTCTCTCTTTGCCCCTCCTCTGCTTGCACTCTGTCTCTCTCTGTCAAAAATAAATAAACGTTAAAAACATTAAACAGAAACACACATAAAACAACATATGTATTGATCATTTGATGGAAACATTGTGACTAGAGACTTAGAGAAACCTAATCATGTATTTCCTCCTAGGGACAATGGTTCAGTATTTGTCAATTCAGTGTTTGCTGCAACTTTACAGTACATAACTACCACCAATGATGAGAATTGATTATAGATACCTGATAGTGTGGTGCTATGGTTGGAAGCAAGACCTAGACTTACATGAGAATAACAGAACTTTAATACTTTCATACTTTTAAAATATATATAGGAGAATACTCATATGGCTTTGGGATAAGGAAGAGTTTTTTAAATAAGAAAATGTGAATGTGGGGTGTCTGGGTGCCTCAGCCAGTTAAGTGTCTGACTCTTGATCTTAGCTTAGTTCATGATCTCACAGCTCATGAGATAGAGCCCCACATTGGGTTCTGCATTGATGGCATGGAGCCTGATTGGCATTCTGTCCCTCCTTCTCTCTGCCTCATACCTGCTTCTATCTTCTCTCTCTTTCTCTCTCACAATAAATTAATAAACAAAAATAAATAAAAATATTAGCCATAAAGAAAAGATTAATGTATGCATAGGACTTAAAATCATCAAAAAATACCAAGAAATGAGTTGAGGGGAATCATATATGCAGAGATGATATTTGTAAAAATATAATTGAATAAGAAAGGGTCCCAAAGAAATCCAGTGAGTCAGAAACAGACGAAAATCCCATAGGTGACCAGATAAATTACATGCACTAATATTTTAAGAATCAGGAAATGTGATTGCCCCATGAAAAAAAAAATATTAGTAACCAAGGAAATGCAAGTTAGAAGTAATGAATTACCATTTCATGTACTATATTTGCAAAAATTAAAATACTGAGTGTTGGTGAGGAACAGCAGCCAGCAATGCTCATTTGGGCTGACAGGATTGAAAATTGTGTCAACCAGTTTAGAAAACAGATTGTGTAACTGTCTTCTGAATACTAAATATGAACTTTTTTGGTACTCTTGATTATATATACTGTAGACCAGAGAAACATTTGAAAATGTGATCAGAAAACATGCCCTTATAGCAAGTTAGTTAGTAATAGCCAACAAAAAAAAATACCTGTGTGTGAACAGTGGAAAGGATATATAAACTGTGGTAAATTCTTACAAAGAAGTATTAAACCACAATGAAAATGAATGAACCACAGCTATAATCACCGAAGTTGACTCTCAAAGAAATAATGTTAAACAAAAGTAGCAAGTCTCAGAGGAACACGATTCCATGTTCACACAGTACACGTTACTTTTAAGACTAACTACAGTATTTAGAAATACATATGTATCTGATAAAACCTTGAGAATAAACACAGGGTGGTAAGCAGAATAATTAGTGTGGAGGGTACAATCCTGGAGGAATTCCCAGGGTCTTCAAAGTTACTGACCATGCTCCACCTGTAAATCTGAGTGTTAAGTTCACAGGTGTGCATTTTATTATTCTTTGGACTGTGCAAAAAATCATTATACATTTGCCTTTATATGTTTAATATGTCACACAATAATAAATTTAAAATAAAAGAAAACATCAGGTTATCTGGAATTAGACAGTTGGGGTTCAAATTTGGCTATTACTTAGTACCAATATGAACTTAAGCAAATTGTTTGACTTTTCTGAGTCTCAGTTTGCTCATACGTGAAAGGGACTATTTTAGTACCCACCTCATGATATTGTTAAAAAGAAGTACCAAACTTCAAACTTAACAAGAAGGATGTGAGCATTACTGTCATCACTTGAATCTCAGGATTCCTCAGCAAAGATCCAAAGTACCTTCATTAACTCACAAACTCACCAATTACACACACACACACACACACACACACACACTCTTCAGGGACATTTAAAAAGTCTCTATCCTTTGTCCTGTTCTGTAGCATACTGATAACTATGGCTTCAGCTACAGTCTTTAAAGAAGTCTGTGGAAATTGAGTCCCAGAGTGAGGTTTGATGTGTGGAGTTTCTTGGTTCAGAAGAGCAACAGGGGTCATGCTGGAATCTTCTGGAAACTCTAGCAGAAAAGTTATGAGGCAGAGACACACCCAGAAATGTTGGAATGGAAATGACCTTGGAAGTAACCTTGCAAAGATGGAAAGATGACATAGCAGTGCTGGCGTACATCATGAGCCTGTAGTTGGATATGAGCTGGTCTCATATTTTTTTAAAAATGAGAGCACTAGTGATTTCAATGGTTCATGCAGTCTGGAACATGCTTCATGCTAGAGCTCTCATAAGAACCCACCATCACCTTGCAGTAGAGTGAAGTGCCCTGCACTGCCTATGTGCGTTGACCTGCATTAAAGAAAGTGGGGAGAATGAACAAGCCTGCATTGGGGAAGGAGAGGAAGCAGGTCATTGGTGCTGACATAAATTAAACCCAAGATTCAAGTCTCTTGGTTCCCATACGCTGGGTTCATCATCTGTGCAAATGGAATGTTGACTGAATGATTTACCCCCAGCAAAAAGTACTTCCTTTCATCTCCCGTGGAACCTTCTCTCTACCACTCTACAATACTGATTGCTTCCTTTATACCTTGTATTGGAGCTATTTATGTGCTTGTCTAATAGAGATTGTAAACCTCTCTTTTAATGTTTTAGTGTTTATTTTTGAGAGAGAGAGAGACAGAGCATACGCAGGGGAAGAGAGAGAGAGAGACATGGAATCTCTAGTATGCTCCAGGCTCTGAGCTGTCCACATGGAGCCTGACTTGGGGCTTGAACTCATGAACCATAAGATCAGGACCTCAGCCAAAGTCAGATGCTTAACCAACTGACCCACCCAGGCACCCCAGATTGTAAACTTCTTGAGGTCAGGGACCTTGTTTGATTTATCTTCGTACTCTCCAGACCATCTACCACATATGACACCATAAATAATATAAATGGGGGAAAGGAAGGAAGGAAGGAGTGATGAGGGAAGGAGCTCAGACTGAAGAAAGGATGGTGTTATGGACTGAATGTTTATGTCTCCCCAAAATTAATATGTTGAAATCTTAGTGCCCAGTGTGATGGTATTAAAAGGTGGAGCCTCTGGGAGGTGATGAGGTCATGGTCTTGAGGGTGGATCTCCCATGAATGAGATGAGTGCCCTTTTGTGAAGAGACAGGGAGGGCTTCCTGTCTCTCCATTCACCACCACGTGAGGATACAGTGAGGAGACAGTCATTTGCAAACCGGGAGGCAGACCTTCACCAGACACCAGATCTGCCAGCAACTTAATCTTGGACTTCCCAGTCTCCAGAACTGTGAGAAATAAATGTTGTTTAAGCCACCCAGTCTGTGGTGTATTTGTTGTAGCAGCCCAAACACTAAGGCTGTAAGATCTCCCCAGCTCTGAAATTCTCTGGCTCTGTAAGATTTCTGAGGCAGGAAACAGTAACGCTCTCTTAAAGCAGCACATAAATTATCACAGTACTGGTTTGGTGATCGTCTGCCTTTAGGAAATCAGGGTATATTTAGTATGCCTGCTCATTTGTTTCTGCCATTTCTTCAGTTATTTAGAGTTATTTTGAGTTTTATGTTTGTTTTTGCTGGGGAACTATATTAAACTTTTAGATGCAAAATGAAAATATTTATTAGGCTCCTCAGATGTTACCTGAACTAAGGTGACTTTAACTGCAGTTCTAAATAAGAAAGTACAAAACTATATCAAGACTGCTGTGTCACTTAGCACTACTTTGCACCCTTCCTGGCATTCTCTGTGGGGGCCCAGAGCTGAGTTGGCAGAAGGAGAGTGATTTATTCCTGCACATTTGGAAGTAGAAGGGAAGTAAATAGATTCTACTTTTACATGATCTTCCTCTTTTAAAGGTTAATACCAATATTCCCTATCCTATTTTTTCTGTTTTTCTTTGTTTTCCTGCCCTTAATTTTTTATAGCCCTTATCATCATCAAAGATACTGCGTATGGTTTATTTATTTTGTTCATGGTCATTCTATCCATGTTAGCCTCTTTGCGAAGAGATTTTTGTTTTGTTTTGTTTTGTTTTGTTTTGTTTTGTTTTGTTTTGTTATTCACTAATACATCCCCTGTGCCTTTAACGGTAGCTGACATATAAGAAGTGCTCATTGTGGGCATATTATAGGTATTGATTGAATCTGTATTAGTTCTCATCTCCCTCAACAGTGCATTTAAAAGCAAGGGGCTTGAGTGATGGCATTTCCAAAAAGTGACAGGTTTACCACACTGCAGCCTTATCTCTGATTTCTCCCAGAAAATAAGAACAGTGAAACAGCATCCATAGCAAAGTCTAAGTAGATGATGAATAAACACATAGCTTGCATGCATATTTGATGATAGTTTTATTTTCAAAACTGTAATGAGATAAAAATATATGGTTGAAGTTGCCAAAGCAACTTAAATTCAACATAAATAACTGCTGCTCTTCATCTGGGAATTTCATTTATATACAGAACTTTTTTTTATGTCCTTAAAAATTTTTAAGTGGTATACTACATACAGCTTATGCAGCATCTAGTACCCCAAGGAATGTTTTTACTCAAAGAAGGGAAACGAAAAGGGCAGAGAAATATCCTCTTTGAGCCGGTGATGCAACAAACCTGTTACTTCTAACAGCTTTGATTTCCCCAAAATAACTAGATGGCAAAGGGTGTCCAATTTCTTAGGAGCAGTGAATATAAGAAGGCTGGCATTTTTCTTTATGAGTCACCATTCACTCTTTTATTGGGTCAAAAATCCAAAACTGAGAATGTGGTGAGGACTCTTCGATTTGCTTTCAAAGCAAAACTTTATTGCAAAGCCTAAGAGTGTCAGGAAATACTGATAAAGTATGCCTCTCCCTTTGAGGTTAACAATCAGTGTAATTTCTTCTCAAGCTTCTTGGGAAAACAAATCCCTACTTTTTTGGATACAAATAAGAGAATGTTTAAATATGAAAGCACCTACCTAGTTTGATTTTTAAGGAGGAAGTGAGCAACTGCCCCTCCTAGAGATGGTACCCACTTCTACTTAGTGGTAGGCGAGCTTGAAGGTGAACTCAGTCCTCGGGCTTGTATACTTAAAAGGTTAACAAAGTAAAAGATGTGGAATGAAAAAGTTTGAGATGAAAAGATTTCTTTCACTTTAAGGCATGGTGCTTCACGACCAGTTGTATGGATGGTAGATTTGTGGTCTCTAGGGTTTGCTCGTGATCTGTGGCCTATATATCTCCATTTAGTAATATGTTCCCAAGGTTTTT
Source organism: Panthera uncia (assembly GCF_023721935.1). Lineage (NCBI taxonomy): Eukaryota > Metazoa > Chordata > Mammalia > Carnivora > Felidae > Panthera > Panthera uncia. The sequence goes on from NC_064816.1 coordinate 43,074,672, forward strand.
CCTATAGATTACTGACTTCACAGTGGCTTCCCGATGCATGCCTTTTCAGCATTTCTTCAGAGAATATTTATTCTAGTGTTACTTGAATATATCTGATTTGCCCTCTAGGATTGCCCGTTTTTTGAGAAGACTGGTACAATGAATTACAACTTGCTAATTTTAATTTTCAGAGGGGAGAAGAAAAGGCTATGAAGTAAAAATACAAAATGAAGAATCATGTTTCTTTCTGTCAAAACTGTAATGATCATAAGTCTATCAAATTACAGAATTCTCACACTAGATGAAAAACAGATAATTGTATGATATATCACTGACTAGCTGATAGCCCTGATCACAAATAACAGACCCATGCAATTTGCATGATGTTTGATATTTTCATTATCTCAGGCATTTCCTGAGCCTCAGGGGTCAGTGGATGGGAGGGTATTTCTTATACCAAGTAATGAACTTATTTCATATGCTGATTGTATTTCAGTCTTAGTCAGTGGATCTGGGAGTTTTTATATTAAGGCGTGGTAGGTGGCTTAACTCCTTGATTAGAGACGTAGTCTTAAAGGTACCATCCACAGCATCCCTGGCCATCGAGCACCCATAGGTCTGTTTGTAACATGACCCTGTGTCATGTGGACAAATACAAGAAAGTTCACTTTAGGCCATCAAGTCTTGTTGACTCAGTGTTGTCCTGAGGAAGGGGATTGATGCTCAACAAATGCTAATTATGTACCTAAAATGTATCAAACACTGTTTTGGGCACTGTGCTGCAAACTGATAAAGATTGAAAAGATTGCTGCCCCAGTGAATCTTCATCTTGGGGCAGGGAGTGGTGGGTAGGGGAGACAATAAACCAAATAGCATAGAAGCAAATAGTCTTTACAGATGGTGGTGACAATTGCTATGTGAGACATAATAAAGAGGTGAAGTGATGGAGAGTAACCAGAGCCAGGTGATGGTCTCCTTGAGATAAAGCCTCAGAGAAGGCTACTCTGGGGAAGTGACATTTGAAATGAGTCCTGAATATGGGAATGATGAGCCAAAAGATGAGTCGAGTGCGTTCCAAAGGGAACAGCAAATATGAAGGTCTTAAAACAGGGTTACCTTTAAAGTGTTTAAAGAACCGAAAGCAAAACATGTTTATTATGTTTAAGGAAGGTGAAAAATACAGGAAATGACACTGGCGACATAGGCAGGGACCTATGTAGAGGTCCTTGGTAGAGTACAGTGAAGATTCCATATTTTATTCTAAAATGTACTAAGCGAAATCCTTTTCTGAAACCTTTGTTTCTGTTTCTGTTGTATAAACATGAAACCAACGATAGGGAATGCAGCTGCCTAACCATTAACACTCCTGAGTCAGGATGATATGCGAAAAGAGATGAGCTCCTGTAGAGAAAAATGCTGGTAATAATAGCTTGTATTTTAGAACACCTGTCTCCAAAGGAGAACAACATTATTTATGATGCCATATCGCACTAATCGCAGTAACCTTGTGATTTAGATAGGTACAGGTTTTTATGGAATACCTGAAGAAACTCAAACATTTTAAATCGAGTTGTTCTTTGACTTCTTAAGTAGCACAAAGGTCTAGATAAAATAGTATATGCCCCCCCCCAAAAAAAAATGAAGAGAAAAAAACTAATATGAGAAATAAAAAGAGCTACCAGGAGAGTCATACACTTAGAGCACAAAGGACAGCAAAGCAACCTTTATTTTCTTGAAAAGTCAAGAAAATAATAGAAGAGGGGTGAAAAAATGTGCACTTTAAATAGTCAACTACACAATCAACAAGTATGGTTTCATCTTTTAAATTGAATTCTATGTAGAAAAGAGGCTAAAAACATACATTTTTGGATTAGGTAAATCTGGATTTTAATTCATTCTCTTCCTTATAGTAGGCCTTTGATCTTGATTGTTAACTTTTTCTTTGTATAAAAAGGGATTAGTGATAATACTTCATAAAGTTGTTGGAAGGATTAAATGAAAGAATACATGGAAAGTGAGAAATTGAGTTCTTTATGGAAGCCAGTTAAAACTAGCATTCCTTTTTTTTTAATTTGCTAAATAGTATTTACAAAATGATTAATTTCCCAAACAATCCACAGAAGCCTGCTTAACACATAACAACACATTTTAAGCTCTTTCCTAGGTTTTGTGGCTGGAAACAGAAAATGACGCAGTAATGTGGTATAAGAGAAAGAGGAGCATAACCTCCCCTTTTGCAAAATGCAAGATTGCTGACCCCAGGCAAATTTGTCTTTGGCAATCTCTACACACCTTTTCTCATCCTATTTTTCAGGTCATTAATCCCTTCTTGAGCTTTCTAAGCCTTATTCTACCTTCCCCATTACTTCATAGATAACATTTTCTTTTGTTTCTTTTTTGGCTAATCAAAACTCCCATTCAAAGAATCCCTACTGCTCTTATTTACTTAAGAGGAAGCAATCTGATTGGATTAATTTGTCCTTCACTGTAAATGACTACTGGCAAGGCAATGCACTTGCAGCCATTTATGTTTTTAAAATGTAATTTTTCCAATTCCAAAATAATCCCTAAATTATAGAGTTTTCATCTGACATGAGTAAAAAGGGTAGAAAAAAAATTCAGACATTTGGAGGGAGAACATTGTGCAGTCACAGTCACCATCTGGGAGAGCTCCCACTGGCTCTTCCTTTGTACTTGGAAATAAGTGCTCTAAGAATTTTCATAGGGTTGTCCATAGTAGCAGCATTAGGGACAATGAAAGAACAAGGTCGTAAGTCAGTTCTATGAATGACTCATTTGTAAATTGAGTGTACATTAGCTTAGAAATATTAATAAAGCCCTTTGTTATCTATACAAAGATATCCAGGAAAGAGATTTGCTTTACTTTGCAATGTCAGACTACCGCCTAGCATCAGGTTCTGGTCCCTTACTTTAGGGACCAACAAATTGGGATATTTAATATCAGATGTTTAGCATAGACAAAGGTTTTTGTTTCGTTTTGTTTTACTTAGTTGTTAGAAAGATAAGATAGCTGACATGAATACTTGGAACAGAAAAGGAACTCAAAAAATATTTGCTGAAGACTGAATAAGCAAATGGAAAAGTTAATGACATAAGGAAAAGTAAGATACTGACAAACATACCTATCAATATTTTATAATCATACATATATATACACACATATATATATGTATATATATATATACATATATATGTGTGTGTGTGTATATATATATATATATATATATATATACATATTTCAGTTTCCATTTATACCCATCTGTTTACAACTAGTATGCAGTGTGAACTTATCAATTTTAAGTTCAATGAGTAAATTTATGTAATCAGTAAATAATAAAATGTTTCATAATTTATTTCTGTTTTGAAACATGTTTGCATACTTTGTAGAAGATAAACCTACATCCTACTTTAGTGTTTTATGAAAATGCTACCACATTTACATTAAAAAGTGGTACAAGCTCTCTGAGACCATATCATCATAGGTTCTTAAGGAAAATTTTCTGAATCCTTTATATGTGAGTATATCTTAATTTTAAGTCATATAAAGACTATAGTTCACACACTGGAAAGGATAAGGTAGCTGGCTTACTTCAGCTCCTATTCAGACTTGAAAACACAATTAAGATGAACAAAAATAGATGTATTTTAAGTCCTATTAGCATTTTTTGCCATGGTAGGATTGACTTGACCACTCTGGTGTTACTTTTTCTGGTGGAAATTTAGACTCACAAGCTTTTCCCCAGTAAGTCACTTTCTGTATGGTTTCCTTAGATGCCAAGAAATGATAATGATGATGTTAACATTTATGGGCTACTGACTTTGGATCAGACAGTATGTTAAATGCTTTATATGCGTGATCTTAATCTTCAAAGAGCTCTATGAGATAGAGATTTTTGTCCTAATATTAGAAATGATGAAAGTGAGGTTCTAGGAGATTAAATAACTCACCTACATTGTACAGCAAGAAAATAAGAGTACCAGATTTGTACTCAGGTTCTTCTGACTACAAAACCAGCATGTTAAACCATTATGCAAGTCTTCATCTTGTTATGTATTTTCACTGGGAAACCCAGTCACCTATGCCAGTTGTACTAATGGCTTCTCCCTTCTTCCTGAGTGGAAAGAATGTGACAAATGTGGCTTGCAATTCCTAAGGTTTTATAAATTTAGACTTATTTTCAGTATGAGTCTCTAGAATTCAAGAAACCATGCAAATGTGCATCCACAAATGCATACACTCAGGAAACAAATGGCAGATTCAAGACCTAATTTTAAATATGCTACATGATAATCAATTTTTAAAATTATGCTCCAAAAATACTCCTTAAAAAAGCAAACGGTACAATCATCATTATGAAAATCATATTCATAACAAATGTATTGCTTGACCATTTTTCCAAGTTGGTATTGATTTCCTTATTGATCGCTACTTTCAAAATTGGAGGAAGCAATAACAAAGGATACTGGTGATAGAAATTTCTTGTTCTAAGGCCACCCTGTAAGAATTAATAGAATCCAGGCTTACCCAAATAAGGAAAAACTGAATTGGTGTTTTTTAGCAAGTAGTAAATAATACATGCATTAAAAATACATGCATTACTTGCGTGGTTTACTGTATCATTCTTCCTCTCCCCTTTTCTCCTGCCTCTTTGTGGATTCTTAACAAACCATGATGTGTGTTATGATCCCATTAACATCTTCTAGACATTTTAAAACTAAACCTATACTCTTTTCTGGGTGGTCCCACCCTGTGAATGGCTTCAGCTCTTCAGTGTTCAGTGGGTCATGGGTAGTCCCTTAGTGTTGGCCTACATGAGTTACTTTTTCTCACTTACTGTTACTTCTCAAAAAAATATATTGGTCCCTCTGGATGTTTTCTCTAGAGTACCTCCAGATATTTGTTGGAAGGTATCTTTTCCTTTCCTCTAAACATTTAATAACTTTACAGACAGGAAATATATGTAGATTTTCCCCCCTCGCTCTCTGATTTACTCTGTAGTTTGAATTATAAGTATTTTCATATATTAAGACATTTTATTATTTATCGCATATTGCAGCTTTAAGACCTTTGTATGCTTTTACTCCCGCAGGAATTTAAATGGAACTCATTTCCTCTATGCACTCAATACACATTCCAAGTTCCATAGCGTATTTTCTAATCTCATTTAAAAATGAAATGCTGATATTACATTCCATAGCAGAATAAAGGACAATTGTTTCCACAGGAAAATATGATATGAAAACACATCTGCCACAAAATTGTGCATCATTTAACATATGATTTCTAGAAAAATTTATGTAAAATGCTGATGAATGAAATCAACACCGAAAAGTATAGCCATTTATTTTTTAAATGTCTACGAATCACATGTCAGTAAACCATATACAGAGTTGGAAAAATAAGCTGTTGTGAAAAACCACAATACATGGATATTAATTCCTTGTCATACATATACGTCGTTTATTCAACCATATCTTTAGTAATTGACTACATTGTTCAGCTACCTTTTGTTAACAATTCAGTGAGCATGCTTCTTAATAGAGTTGTTTCTGATTGTTTTCTCCTCATTCAATTTCATCCTTTTTACCTACTGTTTAAAATCCCTACATTTAGTACTCACCCACAAGGAAAAGCAAAGAAATAGAAGATTTGGAACGAAATGTACCTACTCATTGCTTTGTGCATTGAAATGTGGATTTTCCTGCATAATCACTAAAGAGCTTACAATTCATTCAAAGATTTTTATTTTTGTCACTAAGCTGTTGAGTAACTAGTTTGAATGTTCTTTTTCACTAGCTTGCACTAAATCAGTGGGGAAGCCATAGACTCTGGTGTTTGAGACCAGTAGCTTTAAAGGGAGACAGATATAAATTTGTATTTTTCTGACCACTTCCTGGGTGGTGAAGATGATACTGAACCTCTCTGAACTTCACTTATATCACCTCCAAGTTGGAAATTTAAACTGTGAGGGAATAAATGAGATCTATATGAAAAGCACTTGGCACATGGTATGACCTCAATACATTTTGCAGGTAGATGCTATTATTGCTATTAGGTCAGTGGTCATGGTAACAGAGCATTATCCATAATATACTCTTACTATCTTATAAAGTCTGTTGCCTATGATCATTACCCAGTACCAAGGCTTTGGAAATAAAGTGACTCTAAAATAATAATATGTGCAGGACTATTGCTGACACAGGCCTAGCCATGAGTACACAAGGTTCAAAAAATACCCATTCACACACATAGTTCTTTGATTTGTATAGTTACCACACTGTTAGTAATTAGGATCTGGATGGATAGTTGTGTCTGAAAAGACCAGTTTTGGACATGGAATTTTTCCTTAAACATGTGCATAAGTATAGTGTCCTTTGTTTATCAGTAGCTATAGCTCTCTAGAATTCTCTCTAGAATTCTCTCTAGAATTCATTTACTATTGGGAACACTCTTATAAATAGAATGATTGGATTATGACCTGCCACTGTATAACAACATTCTTTAGTGGACAGAACAAATACATTGAACACCAGATTTGTAGCACAATCTTTGTGTTTGGCCTTGTGCTTTTCGAGTACTCTCTCATTTAATCTTTGCCCATGACTCTTACTTTAAAACAAAGCACATTTATTTGCATTTATTTATGAGAAAATGAAGACTTGCCCAAGGTCAGTTACACAGCTAATACATGGCAGTGTTGATTTCAAAGTCAAATCTGTCCAAATGCAGTCTTTTTACTCACTATGTAAGTAGGGTTTGCCATCTGGAATTTGTATCAACTAACTACTAAGAAATATGTCTAAATATTTTCGCAAATACCAGATTAGTTTGATATATTCTGACTGCCCGAACCTTGTAGAACTGCATGAATTCATAAACTGAAAAGGAAGAAACAGGAATCCAGTTTTTCAAGCTCATTAAGAACAATTAAAGATCATTTAAGCACATTACATGTGCTTCTCATTTTTTTTTTCCCCATTTCTAAATGCCCCTCCTCTAATCAGAACCATGGTGGACTTTGCCTAAATAAGACTTGACCTCTATTACCTATTAGCCCTTAAATTTTTATGCAACTCTGGTATTGCGATGGGATGTTTGTACAAAAACTTAGATGACGTATTCTAAGAACCTGTATGCAGAAGTGACAATTCAGAATGATTCACTGTCACTTTTAGGGATGATGGTTTATAATATTAAACCATTTTCCATAATAAAGTTTTTAAAATCTCTCGTTTAATCTTTTTTGAAGGCTTCTCCGACCATTTCCTTGGAAGAAAATAACATGTCTTAGCCTTACCTGATGCTCATTGGATTAAAAGAATTTTATTACAACAGAAATGTTATTCAAGTTAGAGTATTTTTGTGTATTGTACTCAGTATGTCCTCCAGGTGTCCTGGTTCACACCTCAGCTCTGTCAGTCTTTGGCTTCCTATGATTAGGTGTTATCTGTCAGTCCTGCCCACTATACTCTCGGGTCCCTACAGGGTAGGTGCTGTGTTCCCACGGTGTCTATATCAAAGTCTGACAACCAAGTCATGTACAATGAAATTTTTATAAGTACTTAGTTGAAGAAAATAATGTATGCTTTTAAAATTTGCATAATTCCAGAAGTTGGTAATGAAGATACGTATGTGTCTAAATTTTCTTTAATATCCTGACCTCTCCTTAAAGTCAAACCTAGTTATAGAAGCATTCCGTTTGGGTTTTTTTGTTTTTTGGTTTTGGTTTTTTTTTTTTTTTTTTTGACTGCAGGAAGTCTGTCCACTTTATCCCCCTAGCTTCATAACTTACTCATGTAACCTTTAACAAACCTCATGGTGCCTCTCTTTTCTAGACTATAAAATGGAGACATTAATGGTAATTAATCCATATAATTGTTGTTAGAATCGCTTCAGATAATCATCATGAAATACTTGCCAAAATGGCCAGCATGTAGGAAATGGTCAATAAATATTACTGATCTCCAGTGTGCACAGCTTGCCGCCCTGCAGAACATACTTGTTTTGGAATAATCTTCAAATCCAATAAGAGGTTGTGAAATCAAATGTTTTAGACAACAAAAAATGAAATGGCACTTAAAATACTTCTTGTTGAGAGGGTTTACATTTGGGAGGACAGGAAAAAATATTTTTTTAAACAGTAATATGTCTGTCACTTTATTAGACATTTTTTACATTAACTCATTTTTATTGGCAACTGCTTGTTCGCTGACTCAAACTGTGATCTTTGGGTTTGTAATGTCTTATCTTTCTAACTATAGCTGACCTCCTTGACAGAAGGGAGCTTTTTTTTTTTTTTCAAAACAGAATCTTGGACAGTACTTTATAAATATTTAAAAATATACACGTACTTTGAAACAATTATGTATATGTGCACATGTCTATTTGTATATTGTATATAATGTGTGTGCATATCCAGAGAGAGTCCTGTTCTAGTTACATATGTAGAGGGACATGTATAATTGCATATAATAGAATGGTTTGTGAAGTGAATAGGATTGATCATCAGATATTATGAATGTCGTTCCTGATAATATTTAATTACAAAAAGATGTTGGGCAAGTCACTTAACTTCATTAAACCTTGGTTTCTTCATTTAGATATGCACCATCTAATAGGATTTCCTGCATTGATTTGAATGTTCTATTTCTCTGCTGTCCAATATGGTAACCACTAGCTAGCTACATGTGGCTGTTGAACTCAAAATGTAGCTAGTGTGGCTGAGAAACTGAATTATACATTTTATTTAATTTTATGTGTTTTAAATATAAATAGACACATGTAACAGGTAGCTCCATTACAGTATACAGAATCAAGGATGACAGGACAATATCATGTGAAAAGAAGCTACACTGAATTTCCTTGATATGGGTGATACAATTACTGTTTCTCAGCAGAAGACTGTCCTCTTTTGAAATACTTAAATTCTCTCATATTATCTTAGGCCTTTACAATTTAAACTCTTTTTCCTTATCTTTCTTAACAGATCTTGAAAACTTTAAAACAAGAACAAGAAGCACTGTGTCTGTCCGACAAGGTCAGGGGATGGTACTACTATGTGGCCCACCAGCCCATTCAGGAGGTAAACTATAAGTGCACTGAAATGTGCACACTTTTCACTTCACTTCCTGCTATTTTGTTGTTGTTGTTGTTGCTTTTTCTCCCCTTGGCACTAGCTAAAGGAAAAGTGTCATTTGCAGAGATTCTCTGTGTCAAGGAAGAATCATTGTCAATGCCTCCCATAATTAAGATAGGAAAATACCAGATTCTGCAAATGTTCCAACCCAGTGCTATTTAGCTGGCACAAGGGGAAACACACCTGAGTCAATTGAAATAAGAATCCTGTTGCTTAGTAAGGCAATGTAGGTAAAACTACCCATGCTTTCTCCAACTCAATTGGTTTCAAAGATGGCCTTGCTTTATTTTGTCCTGTTTTTTTGGCTAGGGAAAGGATCAGATCCAGAACCCAAGTCCTCTGACCACAGAATCCAAGGTCACTTTGTAAAGACTCATAATGTCTACATCAGTTAGGAATTCATTTGATGTGTTTTTAAGTTTATTTTTTTCAAGTTTTGTTTAATTTCCACCTAGTTAACATATAGTGTAATAGTTAGTTTCAGGTGTAGAATTTAATGATTCATCACTTCCTTACAACACCCAGTGTTCATCCCAACAAGTGTCCTCCTTAAGTAAATAAGTAAAAAGTAAATAAGTAAAGATAAATAAATAAGTAAGTAAATAAATAAAGAGTAGGGAATTTGTTTGACTGCAAATAACTGAAAACCCAGCTAACACAAACTTCAACAGGCTTTGTGTTGTTCTTACACACATTTCCAAAGGTATGTATTCTCAAGCTAGCACCACTTCCTGAGGATGTCTTCCAGGATGCAAGTCCTTTCTCGCATCCTTCTCTGAGGTCCTTAACAGGTGAATGGCAAGGGTAGCAAGTGTGCAGTCCAGACAGGCAGAAATGGGAATAGGCAAGAACAAAAGTCCCAAGTCTCCCTCTCAGTTTGCATTTGTATTATGAAAGGTTTGCTTTGCCAGAAGACTTTTACCTACATGTCACTGGTCAGCTACAGTGGCAAGAGAGATGGAAAAATCAAGTATTTTGTACAGATAAATTTGATGGCCCTGAAAAAAATTGTAATTTTGTAAATAGGGAAACTATGGAACTTGCAGTGTCTGCTAAAAGGACCAACGATAACTGAAAGGCAAATCTGACTTCTCATAAGGGGCACAGCAGTGTGGAGGCTTAATATATAATGCTGTCTATTAGGATTCCTCTAAAGTTGTGGTAACAAGATTGATAAACTCTGTTCTTGGGAATTCTGGCTCAAAGTTGAATTTGCTATCTGCTATCCTTGTTATTATCTTAATTTTCTCTTTGGCTTAACGCGTGATGAAAAGACAAAAAAATTAAACTGAGAATTTAAAAACATCCTTCTATTTTTGTCCTGTGTTCTGAAGTTGTAACTTTTCATTTCTCATCTAAAGCCCCAGCTAACCTTTGCAGCAGGAAATAACAATTAGCAAGATAGCTGAAAAGACTCGTACTTCTAATACGATGGGTGTTAAAAGCACATGGAGGAGGCCTCCCTGAATCTAAACTGTGGACATGGAATTATTCAGGGTTCTGGGTTTGGAAGACTGGCAGAGAATCCAGGTTAAATTTCAGTAGTTTGTATTCTGAGAAATAGGTTTACTCCTTAGGACTTGAGTTTTCCCTTCAAATTAGCACCAGAATAATAAAATTTGGAGTCCTGACATGAGGTCCAGCCCTAGCTCTGTTTCAAATCATTATTTGATATTGAGCAACTTTGTTTTAATTTTTCATATCACACTCTTCTTATCTATAGAAAGATGAGATCAAAGGAAATCTTTCCGATCGCTTTTAGTTCTATCATTACATGGTAATAACTCAATAAGTTTAAACATGTTTATTAACTAGGCTTGCATTATTGAATTCTGTCATTTATACAAAGAAATCAATTAACTGGACCTATATTTAGGTAAAGTGAAATTCACTCAGACTGACTTTTCTCTTCTTGCTATAAAATCTGATCAAGGGGCGCCTGGGTGGCTCAGTCAGTTAAGCGGCCGACTTTGGCTCAGGTCATAATCTCACAGCCCATGAGTTCGAGCCCCACGTCGGGCTCTGTGCTGACAGCTCAGAGCCTGGAGCCTGTTTCGGATTCTGTGTCTCCCTCTCTCTGACCCTCCCCCGTTCATGCTGTGTCTCTCTCTGTCTCAAAAATAAATAAACATAAAAAAAATTTTTTTAAATAAAATCTGATCAAAATAAGAATGGAAGGTTTTGCTAATTTCTTCTGCAGTCTACGTTCACAGCACTAAACTTTCATAACATGGCAGCAATTCCAAAAATTAATCTTGTAGGCTTATTAAGAAAAACAGTACCCCACTCCTCCCTGGCATAATGGTATCTTTGGGAAAGCCAAAGCACCTGAAGTGTTGCTGTGCTGCTACACAGTGAGACACCTGAATACTTTCCCCTTCCCACAGAGAAATATATTAAAAATTTTCATAGACATCCCCTGAAATGTGCTTGTCTCTGCTGGCAGCAGTCAGCAGCTCTGAAATCCGGTTTTTTGAGCTGTGCTGACATTCCTGACAGTCTTGATGGTGAAAGACAAGGAAATAAATATTCTCATTATGGGCTTTATTAGAAACCGCGTGCTCAGTAACACTGTGGGCAAGGCAGGCAAGGCAAGGAAATTTGCAAGAACGCAAAGAGGATCTTGAAAGTTGTAAGGGAGTATCTCAGACAGCCATCAGTTTGGGGCAGTGGAGTCACTGATGATCTGATGAAATACCCCCAGTTGTCAAAGCCCTCCAGTGCAAACTGTATAGCAGGGGTTCTCTCGTTGCTTCTCCAGACAGTGTTTCACCTGAAAGCTGGCAAAATCACCACGAGCCACTGGATATACCGAGCATTTTAGACCCAGCATATGGTATCCCAGTTTAATTTGTAACAGATCATGCAGAGGGAAGGAAATGAGTCAGCCTTTTATTGTATCAATGGGATACTGAGTAATGGCATGAAATCCATTGTAAAGGATGCTGCATGTCCTATTTCAAAAGCTGTGAGGTGTCAGACTTTCTTAGGGTAACATAGAAATGAGCAACAATTAATCTATTTTGAAAAGCATTTCAAACAGCAGGTATTTCCAGGACTCTATCAATCACTACATGTACCACCTTTGTTGTCTTTTGGTTAATAGATACAAATTCAGTTGTGATGTCATTCCATAGATTCTACTATTCAGTTTTAGCACAAACACCAAACTGTGGAAATCACTGTAATGGACTCTGGTTGTCCGTGATGTCCCTTCATATTAGAAATAGAGTTTATTGAGATCCAGAATTTTCACCTGGCTTTCCATCACCTCCAAGGTCATTTGGCACCAGGAATTCAGGATCCTTAACCATGCTCTCATTAAGTAGGAATATCACTGAGGTACTTTGAGATTCTTCTTACCAGCGTACTAAAATTGTATTATTCATCAGTGAATTCCTCCCAAACTGTTCAGGGAGGTTTTTGTTCTCACCTTCCTTTTTGTATGTGTCACCAAGATCCTTGCTACTCAAAATGTGGTCCGTGTACCAGCAGCATCTGCCTTACATGGAAGCTTGTCAAAAAGACCATTTCAGGCTCCACCCATGGCCTACTGAATCAGAATTCACATTTTAATAAGATCTCTAAATGATTCATATGCACATTAAAGTTTGAGAAGCCCCAAGCTATTCTCTCACACACACCTCACTTCTGGCCACTGGTGGGCAGGAAGCTGAGGCATAATCAAGGCAATATGTTAAAGTCATGGGTGCCCAACCATTTCCCAAAGATATTTTGATTCCACAAATCTGGGGCAGGATTCCCAAACTATTGTTTTAGAGACTCTGAGGCAGCATCACATTTAAGATCCACCCACTTTGATCACCTTCTACAAAGCCAGCCCAGAATCACACTACTGAGATGGAGTGCTTTGATTTCCACATCACCCAAACAGAAGGGTTGAGTACTTTTTATGTCAAATTCATATTTAAAAGAATTTAAAATAAAATATAATCACCTCAGGCTTTACCTTCATTTATTTTTGTGGTTGTTGATAAGGGAGATGAACAATCAAGAAGACTGGCTTTTTCTCAAGTGTGTGTGTATCTTCAAAAGTAGCATTTTGCATTTGGCCAGCTTTTTACTACATTACTGTTAGTGAAAGTATGGCTTCCTAGAGTATTAAAAAGAAACCACGTGATTCTGATTCTAAGATTATTTTCATTGTTATGGGTTTTTTAGAAACCAGCTATAATTGTCATCATTAGATGATTTTACACAGAACACATTTCCATTAAATTTGGATTCTGTTCACATGGCATGAGATGCAGGGACCTTACAACAGAGCATCTGTGGAGTTCTTTATGGTGTTTATAATGCTTTAGCTGCCATTATATTATCTCTGATCCTTACAATAATCCTATAGGAAGTAAGGGTATGTATTTCATAGATAAGGAAATTGAAGCGAAAAGATTATGTGGGGGCACACACTAATCAATGGCAGGGTCAAGAGTTATCTTTGCCTAGAATGTGACCCTTTTTTTTTTTTTTCCAGTCCAGGAGACAACACTGGAAACAGGTACTGGATTCTCTATGCTGGTGATTCTTTGGGCCCTGTCCCAGATCAATTAAGTGTGCCTTTCTTGAGAGGGGTCCTCTGGCATCCTTTATATTTTTTTTTTTTTAATTTTTTTTTTCAACGTTTTTTATTTATTTTTGGGACAGAGAGAGACAGAGCATGAACGGGGGAGGGGCAGAGAGAGAGGGAGACACAGAATCGGAAACAGGCTCCAGGCTCCGAGCCATCAGCCCAGAGCCTGACGCGGGGCTCGAACTCACAGACCGCGAGATCGTGACCTGGCTGAAGTCGGACGCTTAACCGACTGCGCCACCCAGGCGCCCCGGCATCCTTTATATTTTTAAAAGCACTATACATGATTCTAATCTGCCATCAGGGTGCAAAATGTGTATCTCTGCATTACAAAATCAAGTAGATCTTGTCTCAGCAAAACCTCTCTATTTGCAAACCTCTCCAGGGTCCAGGAAATTTGATTTGATCTGGACATATCCACGAATATTATAACCCTGAAAGAAGTGTGCCTTCCAACAGCGTAGTTATTTCAGCTGGATCATTTTGTTTTTACTGTAGGACAGAGGAAAAAGCAGGAAACTGGGACACCAAATTCCAGGCCCAGATCTCATATTAACTTACTATGTGGTCTTGGGCCAATTACATAACTTTTCTGAGCCCTTTTGGTTTCTGTCTTCCCACACATACTGTTTCTATCATCAAGATGTCACCTTCAGGATCAGGCTCACCCAGTTTCTGTAATTTTGTTTAATGTTTATATATTTTTGAGAGGGAGAGGTGGATGGGGCAGGTAGAGGGAGACAGAGAATCCAAAGCAGGCTCTGCACTGTGAGTGCTCAAACCCATGAACCGTGAGATTATGACCTGAGCCAAAATCAGGAGTTGGCTGCTTAACCAACTGAACCACCCAGGTGTCCCAGGCTCACCCAGTTTCTTATTGAATTCAAACTATGCCAACAGGTCTTGGGTCTGGAGTGATGTTGCTATGCTAGAATGAATGTCCTCTATGCCCAGAATAATGCTCAAGACATCCACATTTTGTCAAGCAGCCAGCTCTGCCCAGCCCCACTCCATGCCAATCCCCAACCCCTGCCCCATACTGGCTCCCATGCTTACCAGTTCTATATACCTTCAGACTTCTGGGTGTATCTTTATTTACTCCAAATACCAATTCATTTCACTGTAGTATAGACACTAAGTTTAGCTCTTTCCCTCATGTTTCACCCAAAGATGCATCCAGATCCAAACCTGAGACAATAACACACTGTCCTGTGGGTCTTAAGTACTGCTGACATCTAAGAGGTTTACTTACTGGGCACCATATGCCATATCAGACTCCCTGGAAAATTAATATCAAAATGGCTGGGTTCTAGTTTTATCAACCTGTCATTTGGACAACTGGCCACTTTCTTCAAGAAGCAGCCCAGTTCCAGCTTTCTTTCATCCACGTTTTAGGCTGTCCCTCTCTCCCTGTATCTTTTTTCTCAGTGTAACTCTCCAATCTTCATACAGTATTATGTTATCCAAATAATATTTATATTTGTTCTATATACCTCTCAAATATGTTAGAGTAAAAACATGTAATAAATGTGGCAGCAATTTGCACAGTTAAAATGCTGCATAAGATATGTAGAAATAAATTTAACCAAGAAGGTGAAAAACCTATACTATGAAAATTATAAGACATTGTTCAAGGAAACTGAAGAAAACACAAACAGATGGGAAGATATTCTATGTTCATGGGGTGGAAGAAAGATTTCATGTTAATATATCCATACTATACAAAGCAATATATACATTCATTGTATTCCCTATCAAAATACAAGTAGCATTTTTCACAGAACTAGAATCATCCTAAAATTTGTGTGGAACCACAAAAGACCATCAATAACTAAAGTAATCTTAAGAAAGAAGAACAGTATCACAGTCTCAGATTTCAATATAGACTACAAAGCTCTAGTAATCAAACCAGTATGGTACTAGCACAAAAACAGACACATAGATCAATGGATCAGTATAGAGAGCCTGGAAATAAACCCATTTTTATATGGCTATTTAACCTACAGCAAAGGAGACAAGAATATACAATGGGGGAAAAGACAGTCTCTTCAATAAATGTTGAAAAACTTAACAGCTACATGCAAAAGAATGAAACTGGACCAATTTCTTACACCATACACAAAAATAAACTCAAAATGGTTGAAAACCTAAATATAAGACCTGAAACCATAAACTCCTAAAAGAAAACATGGACAGTAATCTCTTAGACATTGGCCTTAGCAACATTTTTCTGGATGTGTCTTCTCAGGCAAGGGAAACGAAAGCAAAAATAAACTATTGGGACTCCGTCAAACTAAAAAGCTTTTGCACTGCAAAGGAAACCATCAACAAAATGAAAAGACAACCTACTGAATTGGAGAAGATATTTGCAAATGATATATTCAATAAAAGGGTAAATATCCAAAATATATAAAGAATTCATACAACTGAACACTAAAACCACCCAAATAATCCAACTAGAAAGTGAGCAAAAGACCTGAATATATATTTTCCCAAGGAAGACATTCACGTGGCCAACAAACACATGAAAAGACGCTCGATGTCTCTAAACATAAGGGAAATATAAATCAAAACTACAATGAGATGTCACCTCACACCAGTCAGAATGGGAATGACTGGTACCAAAAAGATGAGCAACAACAAGTGTTGGCGAGGATGTGCAAGAAAGGGAACCTTTGTGCACTGTTGGTGAGAATATAAATTGGTGCAGCCACTATGTAAAATGGTATGGAAGTTCTTCAAAAAATTAAAGATGGAAATACCATATGATTCAGTAATTCCACTACTGGGTATTTACCCAAAGAAAGCAAAAACACTAATTTGAAAAGATATATGCATCGCTATGTTTATTGTAGCATTATTTACAACAGCCAAGATATGGAAGCAGCCCAAGTGTCCTTTGATAGGATAAAGAAAATGTGTGTGTGTGTGTGTGTGTGTGTGTACACACATATATGCATGCATACATACAATGGAATATTACTCAGACATAAAAAAAAATAAAATAAAATCTAGGGGCCTCTGGGTGTCTCAGTCAATTGAGCATCAGACTCTTGATTTTTGGGTCAGGTCATGATCCCAGGGTTGTGGGATTGAGCTCCATGTCAGGCTCCACATGTGGAGCCTGCTTGGGATTCTCTCTCTCACTCCTCACCCCTGCCCCACATGTGCACACATGTATGCTCTCTCTCTCAAAAAAAAAAGGGGGAGGGGGGGAGAATGAAACCTTACCATTCTTGATAACATGTATGGACCTAGAGGGTGCTATACTAAGTGAAATATGTCAGACAGAGAAAGACAGATATTATATGAGTTCACTTATAAGTGAAATCTAAGAAACAAACAAATGAGAACAAAAAAAAAAAAAAAACCCACAAACTCATAAATACAGAAAACAAACTGGTGTTGCCAGAGAGGAGGGCTTGTGGACCATGGGTGAAATAGGTAAAGGGGATTAAGAGACACAAAGTTCCACTTGTAAAAGGAATAAGTCATAGGAATGAAAAATACAGCATAAGACACATAGTCAATAATGTAATAACTTTGAGTGGTGACAGTAATTAAGATTATCATGGGGAGTATCGCCTAATGTATAGAATTGTAAAGTTACTGTGTTATACACATGAAACTATTATAACATTGTAGGTCAACTATACTTTAATAAAAAAGCATATGTATTAGGGATCAGTCAAACATGGGTAAACTACCTTGTATGATATTTGATATTTACATTATGATATCTGTGGGAAATGCATGCTAAGTTTCTTGTCTAACCCAAGAAACTTTTTGTGTTTACTTAAACAGATACTGCAATTCAATGAGGAAAGGCTAACCTTTAGTGATAGGGTTATTAGTGCTACAGACTACTAGGTATTGTTTTGTTTTGGGGTGGATTTTGGTTTTTCTTTTGGGGGGGGTGGCATTAAACTTTCTTAAGACATGTTTTCACTCTCTAACTCTACCATATTCCTTTGAAATATATGAACCTGGACTCTTTCATCTGAAATGTAATGGTCTAGTTCCCCCCCCCCTTTTTTTTCTTCCCACTTTGCCAATCAGAGGAGATTTCAACTCATTAGATATTTAGTCAGCATAGAGTACTGTGAAACCGTCTGGAAGGCAATGATTTTCTTCACTCATTAAGCCTCCCCTTTTTCACTCATTGAGCAGAAAAAAGAGCCACATTGATCAGAGACTACTTGTTATAAACCCTTCCACACAAATGGCATGGTGTAGTGTTTCATGTTTGGGAGGATAGGCCACTAGGATGATTCGTCTTTATTACACAAATACAGGCTCCGTTTCTCACAGCCATGAGATCATTTAGCTCAAAGAAAGAATCGGCACCGGAAGCAAAGGAGGGAATTAGGTCTTGCATGTCTTAAAGAATGACTTGCTTGTCCCCCATCAGATATGACTACAAGAATTACGGTTAGTATTTCTGATCTCAGTCATCTCCACAATTAGTTAAGCTTATTCAATAATGCTACTGGCATACTTTTTGCCTTTGATTTTCCTGTCAGCTTTTTAAAACAACTTGAATGTTTTATGACTATACTTTTGGGTGCTTTAGTGTCAACAACTATGTACATACATATCAAGAGAAAAAAATGAGTGCATAAGTGGCAAAAATTTCCTTTTCATAGAATAATTTCTAAACCTTTTGTAGCCAACCACCAATATCTTAAATTAACCTGTATAGAGAATTGTTGGTTTGGGTTCTAAGAAGAGTTCCTAAGGAGTGATAGCCATATACTTTCTACCTAAACTGTTTTGCAGCCACAGCAAATCCATAAACTTAGAAATTAACTCAGCTACTTAATAAGTAGCAATTAATTAAATTTCTTTGCTTCCAGTAGCCTAAAGAGAATCATTTAGTTAAGAAAAAAGTTATTCCAGAAATAAATTTCAGGAAATTCTTTTTCTATCTCTTTGTTTCCTCCTTTGCTTCTGTGTAAATGTTAACATGTTCATTATTTGGCAGAAACCAAAGCATTTTAGTTAAATAACGATGGCCTTAATTACCCAGCTTCTCTCCTGACAGTTACTGTGCATTTAATTTACGGATAGGCACTATGTAAGAGTATTTGTGGATAGATTTATATTCAGGTTGGAAATGTCTCTTTTTAAACATAAAAAAATATCAAAGACGTTATCTCCAGGTTTGATCCTTAGAACTGGAGGCCCATTGATCAGTCAAAGTAAGGGCCAAACACATTAGCACCAAAAAGAAATGGTATTTGGGAAGTGAGGTTTGATCCGTAAAGCTGAATGATCTGCAAACTGTGATCATTTCAGCAAAGCTCAATTTCATGTTGAGCTTTCTCTTTTGGAGTTGTCCTGTCCCAGAAAGCAGTGAAGGATGATATTGTGTGGGATCACAGGTGCTAGTTGGGATGTGAAGAGTCTGGAGATGTGAAAAGCTCATTACATATCCAGTAGAGTACTACAAGGGATGTACCAGCCGGAACAGAACAAATGATCAACACTGATCTTTCAATAACATGAACCCTGGCTGAGCATTTCATAAATAATCCAGTGGGCAATCACTGCAGGATGTATGGGAACCATTCTTGTTTTAATGCCCACTGGAAATATACCCTACGAATCTCATCTTTTCAGCTGAGGAAGAAACAAGCAGCTCTTTAGATATGTTTTCAGCAACAAATTGGTGTTTTGTCAGGTCATTGCATCATCATGTTACATTGAATTAAGCAGGATAATGGTGTGGTACATAGAATGAGGAAATGCTGTCTGAGTCCTGGAAATTTGGAAATAGACTCTGGTTGGGAGATCAGAAATTGAAGGCTCCATAATGTTCGGTACTATCAGGGATCTTGATCCTGTGAGTGTTACATCACAAATAAGAAGTCAGCCATTTTCCTGATATATGTATT
Organism: Panthera uncia; assembly: GCF_023721935.1. NCBI lineage: Eukaryota > Metazoa > Chordata > Mammalia > Carnivora > Felidae > Panthera > Panthera uncia. The sequence continues at coordinate 43,094,297 of NC_064816.1, forward strand.
TTTCAACTTGTTCAGTTAGTTTTCAGACATTTAGGAAGAAAATAACTTAAGTAGGCTAAATCACAGACTTGAGAAAACTACACATTTGGACAAGTGAAGTTCACACCCAAAAGAGTAAATTGTGGCAATTTGTCTAAAGATAGGGTTATAGTTCCTGATTCTATGTAGTATCAGAATACTGATTTAAAAGAAAATGATTTAATTAAGTGGTTGTATATTTATCAAGGATGAACAGTATGGATGAAAAACTTCTTTTAACTTCTTTTAACTTCTCTTATAGAGACACCACTTCTGTCCATATAATGAACTAGAAGATATGTCAGATCTTTAATTCAGTAGCTGATTGGAAGAATGTTCATGATCTCATAGGTAGATACTGGCTGCTAACAAAACAAAACTGGGCCACCGTGCTGTACTGAGAAATCTCTTCACATCTCCAACTGTAACACACATCAGAAAGTTGCAGGTTAACACATTATCATAATCTTCAGTGTCTAAATTAACCCCTGGAAAGGAGTTGTGTTATAACAACACTCCACAGGAATTCATAAATGCATATGGCAGACACAGCTGGAGAGATTGTTGCAGTTGATAATGTAGCATTTCAGAAATATCCAAGGAATCTCTACTTTGTGATGTGATTTGGAACGTGTATGCTTTCTCATTCCCTTAAACAGCACATAGACTAGAGAACACCTAGGAAATGCCAAAATAGTTTGGTTGTAGGTGTTTGAGGCCAAGTTCTTATCACTTTATGCAAACTTTTGCCTTTTGAAAAGACAAAATTTTAAAAATAAAATGTAGCTGATTTAAGTATCATATTTCCTCAATTTGTGGCTTCCACTTACTGTAAAACAAGGTAGGTATAACACAGCTCTGAAATGAACACATAAATATAAGAAAGACATTCCTACACCTTCTCATCTGTGAGTCCTGCTACCATTTGAATTTGTTCAGTCTATCCACAAGCCAGCATTCCTTATCAATGTACAGTTCCAGTTTATTTCAGTGGAAATGATTGTGATAAATGGGATTTATAATTAGGTCCTAATGAAGTATGTAAGTTAGGATTTCAGATCGAAGAGAATAGATTGCTTTTTAAAAATAAAAATATCTGACTTTGACAGAACCTCTCAGTTGCAAAGGCATTGGTATAGATGTGGCCAATATAGCAGTGAGCAAAAACAGAATGGTTCCCCTACCACAGACTTACAGGTCTGCTGAGGAGTTAGGGGGTATTCAGATAGTCACATTGGAATGTGTGCTTTTGGTTGTGGGCTGAGTGAACAACAGGGCTCAATGATCTAATCATGTAAAATATAGGCTTACCTTACAGATATTGTGGGTTTAGTTACAGACCACTGTAATAAAGCAAATACTGCAATAATGCAAGCCAAATGAATTTTTTGTTTCTCTGTGCTTATAAAAGTTATGTGTACACTATACTGTATTAAGTGTGAAGGAGCAGTATGTCTCAAAAAATGATGCCCATACCTTAATTAAAAATGCTTTATTGCTAAAAATTGCTAACCATCATCTGAGCTTTCACAGTCATCTTTTTGGCTGGTGGAGGGTCTTGCTTCAATATTGATGGCTGCTAATTGATCAGGGTGATGTTTGCTGAAGGTTGGAGTAGCTGTGGCAGTTTCTGAAAATAAGACAGTGAAGTTTTCTACATCACTTTACTCTTTCTTTGACTATAGAACAGTTAGAGACCGTTGTAGGGTTATTAATTGGCCTGGCTTCAGTATTGTTGGAAAGGAAATAGGGAGGCCAAAGGAGAGGGAGAGAGATGGGGAGATGCGAGCTGATAGAGCAGTCAGAACATACACATTTATAAATTAAGTTCACCCTCATGTATGGGCACAGTTCATGGTGCCCCCAAATAGTTAACAATAGTAACATCAAAACTCAGTGCTCACAGATCACCACAACCCATAAAATAATAATGAAAAAGCTTGAAATATTGCAAAACTTACCAAAATGTGACACAGAGACATGAAGTCAGCAAAATGCCCTTGGAAGAATGGCACCTACAGACTGGGTTAACACAGGGTTGCCACAAACCTTCAATTTGTGAAAAAGCAGGGTCTGTGAAGCACTGTAAAGCAAAGCACAGTAAAATGAGGTATCTGTTAGAAAGACATGATGTAACCTGGGAGAAACTTCCTTGCAGAAGTCGCTCTGGAGCTCAGATTGAGAAGGATGAAAGGGTAAAGGGAAGGAATGGTATCACAGCCAGAGCAACAATACGTGCATCTGGAGTGGGAAAGGTTGTCTGGCCATGAGAAGAAGTCATGTGGTACCCAAGAGCGGTGGGGAGAATAGTACAACTTTAAGACTGGGATATAGGCAGAGACTGGGCTCTGGAGTAGTGTTAAAGATTAGGGTGTTTTTCTGAAAGTAAGATGCTGCTGAAGATATTTTAAGTGAGATAGGGGATGAGTTACAATGGAAGGAAGTATTGAAACATGGGTTCTTTGTAGCTAAGGCTGATTTATTATTACCTAGCTTTTTGTGAAAAACAAAGAAAGTTTTAATCAGACTAAAAACAGAGTAGTCATCAAAAATTTATTTGAAGAATTACCTATAATTATAGCACAAATAGGCCAAATTGAGCAATAACCATAGGAGACTATCTTAATCTTTTCAGGCTGCTATAACAAAATACCACAGACTGGGTGGCTTGTAAAAAACTAATTTATTTCTCACAGTTCTGGAAGCTGGAATTCTGAAATCAGGGTGGCAGAATGATCGGGTGAGGCTTTTCTTCCCAGTTCATTACAGGTAATATTTTGCTGTGTCCTCACATTGGTGGAAGGGACTAGGGAGCTCTGTGGGGTCTGTTTTATAAGAGCACTTATCCCACTCATGAGGGTTTCACCTTCATGACCTAATCGCTTCCCAAAGGCCCTACCTGCTAATACTTCTACCTTTTAGGGGTAAGATTTCAAAATATGAATTTGGGGGAGACACAAATATTCAGATTTGAGCAGAGACTCATGACTAAACAACTAAATTTACAACGAGGAATGTGGGAAGGATGTCTTTAAAGTCTTCTGCAATAGCCACATTGTATCTCTATATCAAATATATTTCTTGTTTTTATTTTTTAATGTTTGTTTATTTATTTATTTATTTATTTATTTATTTTGAGAGAGAAAGAGAGAGAAAGAGAATGAGCACAAGTAGGGGAGGGGCAGAGAGAGACATAGAATGTGAAGCAGGCTCCAGGCTCTGAGCTGTCGGCACAGAGCCCTACACGGGGCTCAAACCCACAAACCGTGAGATCATGACCTGAGCCAAAGTCAGATGCGTAACCAACTGACTCACCCAGGTACTCCTATATTACATATATTTCAGTCCAGACATCTAATTTAAAGGTCTGATGGCCATCTCCTTATTATAAGAAAACATTTTTTTCCTAAGGTATACAGAGGAAGTGACCTACCATGCTTACTAACACACACACAGGATACACCATCTCCCTGCTCCCCAAAGTTACTAGGAACCAATAGTTCTACTAACTAATGCTTTACAGAGAAAGAGGCTCACATGGCATATTGGGTGTGGACAAAGGAAAGGGGTTCTGCCAGTTCACCGTGAAGTTCATAACTGAAGCAATAGGGAGTTCTCTCTTAGTTCCTCAGAATCTTACTAAATTAATGATAGCCACACACCAGTAATTTGGAAAGGGAACATGGCTATCAAATTGCTTTAAACTTAAGACTTGAGATGGGAATTCTGGGACCACCCCCCTACCCACCGCCATGGCCAGTTTGGGGGAATAAAGGGATACACCCACATTTGGTTGGTGAACCTAAGACCTGAGTAGAATCACAATGTTAACAGACTTAAATAAAAAATCTACTCCATTGTGGTCACCTAAGAAAATACTCACTGATAAAGAGAGGCAAAAGGAGGGAAATGTCAACCATTGTCTGAGGACGCAACACAAAACATAACAAAGAGACATCTCTGTTGTACTTTCAGTCAAGACAAAGAAAACATGGATTCTATGAAGCAAAGATGCTACTATGAAAAGCCATCTGATGCTGATATAGACCAGCATTTAGAAGGACCTAACAAAGATTAGAAATGAAAGAATGAAAACCTGCAGTACAGACACAATAAAAAGCCAAGTGAACATTGTAGAAAATTGAGTTAGTGATAAGCATGACTAACTAGATAAGCTTTTTTAAAGAATGCAAAAGGGATGTATAATGATCAGAAAGCTTCATAAATATGGAATTTCAGGAGTAAGGATCCAGTCTATATATCATCAGTATTATTGATAAAGATATTTTATCAGTGTGTACATACTATTTCATTTAATATCATGGCATACTTAACATTCTATACCAACACATCATCCTTTTACTTTTTTATTTTTAAAAAAAATTATTTTCAAATTAGGTAACATACAGTATACACAGTGTGCTCTTGGTTTTGGGGTAGATTCCCATGATTCATCGTTTACATACAACACCCAGTGCTCATCCTAACAAGTGCCCTCCTCAATGCCCATAACCCATTTTCCTGTCTCCCCTGACCCTCCCCCCATCAACCTTCAGTTTGTTCTCTGTTTTTAAGAGTCTCTTATGGTTTGCCTCCCTCTCTGTTTGAAACTATGTAAGTTCCACATATGAGTGAAAACATATGATATCTGTCTGTATCTGACTGATTCATTTTACTTAGCATAATACCTTCCAGGACATCATCCTTTTAATAGTAAACACATACTGTACTGTCCCCTCTTTGAGAGGGAATCAAAAGTTTTTGGTTTTTTCTTTAATTTTCTTTAACATTTATTTATTTTTAGAGACAGAGTGTGAGTGGGAGAGGAGCAGAGAGAGAGGGAGACACAGAATCTGAAGCAAGTTCCAGGCTCTGATCTGTCAGCACAGAGCCCAATGTGGGACTCGAACCCATGAACCACAAGATCATGACCTGAATTGAAGCCGGACGCTCAACCAACTGAGCCACCCAGGCTCCCCAAGAGGGAATCACAAATTTTTATGTTATTCTTTATTCTAATAATTAGAGGAAATATAGGTCAGTATATATAAAAATATAAAAACAATGCGTTTTTATCTTTTATGTAAAGGTATAAAAAAAAGAATGTTTTATATAAAGATGTAAAAACAGAATGTATACCTTCACAGTTAAAGAAATTGTAATCTATCCAACCAAAGACTAAAGGTAAAGAGGAGCAAAACAGCGTGAATAAAAAATTCACAAAACAGATGACAGATACAAGAGTAGATAGTATAAGACAGAAATGTAAAGAGATAAAACTTTCATATGAAACATGAGAGCATCACATTCAGTTAAAACTTTTTTTTGAGATAATTCGAATATGATGGCATTTATTTTTAAATAAAATATCTATTCTGGGGCGCCTGGGTGGCTCAGTCGGTTAAGTGTCCAACCTCAGCTTAGGTCATGATCTCACAGTTTGTGAGTTCAAGCCCTGCATCTGGCTCTGCGCTGACAGCTCAGAGCCTGGAGCCTGCTTCGGATTCTGTGTCTCCCTCTCTCTGCCCCTCCCCTGCTCATGTGTTCTCTCTCCTTCTCTCTCTCTCTCTCTCTCTCTCTCTCTCTCTTTCTCTCAAAAATAAATAAACGTTAAAAAAATTTTTTAATCTATTCTAAGAAAATAGACTTTAAAAACGAAGATGGTAGATTTACTATTGTAGGACCAAGTATTATTAGTATGCAAAAGCGTTAGTTGAGAAAAAAATTGTTTTTTTTTTTTAAGTTTTACTTACTTAAGTAATCTTTACACCCAAGGTGGTGCTCAAACACATGACTCCAAGGTCAAGACTTGAATGCTTTTTTGACTGAGCCAGCCAGACACCCCATGAAAAGATACTTTTATTATTAAGGTACACAAACCCCAATGAAGACATTCCAATTATGTTATTTTAAATTCCAGAAAACATAGGGTCAAAATTTATAATGCTAAATATTTGGAAATCCTAGATGAAATTACTAAAGCATAGTATTTAATTTGACAGGACATGTATATACAAATAAGTATACAAAATATTTCAATAAGGTAATACCAAAACATATATAGTACTCCTCCCTTATTCACAGGGAATATTTTCCAAGACCCCCAGTGGATGCCTGAGATCACAGATAGTACTAAACTGTATATATACAATTTTTTTCCTATATGTAGATACCTATGATAAAATTTAATTTATCATTTAAGCATAGGAAGGAATTAATAACAATAACTAATAATAAAATAGTACAATTATAACAATATACTGTAAGAAAATATAAGCAAATGTAGTCTCTCTCCAAAAATATCTTATTTTACTGTACTAATCCTTCTTGTGATGATGTGAGATGATAAAATACCTGCATAATGAGATGTAGTGATGTGAATCACATAGATATTGTGACATCACATTAGTCCACTATTAACATTCTCACCTTACCACAGTTGACCAGAGGTAACTGAAACCATGGAAAGCAAATATGTGCATGAGCGGGAGCTCCTGTATATATATGTTCCTTCCAAGTGCCCATGTAATGCTTATTGTAATTGATTACTTAATAAGCCATGAAAAACATTTCAACAAGTTAAAATTGTACAGATCAGTCTTATTTTTTGCCATTATATAGTTAAGCTAGAAATTAGCTATAGATCAAGTTTATACAACAACAATAACCACATTTAAAAAATATCAACCCATGCAAATGTCGATTCATTTTTCTAATTTCTGCTGGGTCAAAGCAGAAAGAAACAAATTTAGGGATGTTTCAAAATTTGAAGAAATGAAACCAAATACATCTACACTTATGAAATTTACAAATAGTGCATCTAGAAGCAAGTGAATAACTGAACTTGTTATTAAGAAATTCTGGGGATGCCTGTGTGGCTCACTTGGTTCAGCGACCAGCTCTCAATTTAGGCTCATGGTTTGTGAATTCAAGCCCCACCTCTTGATCTCAACTCAGGTCATGATTTCACTATTCATGAGATGGAGCCCAGGGTCAGGCTGCGCACTGATAGTGCTTGGGATTCTCTCTCCCTCTCTCTCTCTCTTCCCCTCCCCTGCACTCTCTCTATCTCAAAATAAATAAATAAACAGTAAAAAATAATTCTGGAACTCAAAATCAGTAAACTATTCACTTCAAAAAGGTAAAATAGAACACACACACACACACACACACACACACACACACACACACTAAGGGGAATAGAAGAAAAGAAGATAAAGGTCAAAATTAGTAAATTGGAAAATAGAAACCATACACATGAGATGTCTGAGAGAAGTTTTGAGAAGGAAAAAAAAAACACATAAATGCATTCCTCTCCAAATCTAATAAAAAAAACAGAGAAATACAAATACAGAAAATTAGAAATTAAAAAGAGCATACAATTTTGCATACAAGATTTAAAATCATAAGAGCAAACCACCCACAATTCTATGATCATTTGAACATCTAGATGAAATGAAAAATCTACTGAGACCACATAAATAACAAAATTGAACCAAGAAAATATAGAAAATCTGAATAGACCATTTATCATGGGAGAATTGAAAGCTATCAAGAATCACTTTCTCCCAAGTGCTCTGAGTCACAAATTTTATAAGAGATTTTTTTTCAAAAATTTAAGGTAATAAAAGGCCATATTTCATTCTTTCTCATTGCCAAGTAGTATTCCATTGTGTGTATAAAACCATAATTTCTTTATCCGTTCATCAGTTGATGGACATTTAGGCTCTTTCCATAATTTGGCTATTGTTGAAAGTGTTGCTATAAACATAGGGGTACATGTGTCCCTATGCATCAGCATTCCTCTATCCCTTGGGTAAATTCCTAGCAGTGCTATTGCTGGGTCATAGAGTAGATTTATTTTTAATTTTTTGAGGAACCTCCACACTGTTTTCCAGAGTGGCTGCACCAGTTTGCATTCCCACTAACAGTGCAAGAAATTTCCAGTTTCTCCACATCCTCTGCTGCATCTATAGTCTCCTAATTTGTTCATTTTAGCCACTCTGACTGGTGTGAGGTGATGTCTCAGTGTTTTTTGATTTGTATTTCCCTGATGAGGAGTGACATTGAGCACTCCTCATGTGCCTATTGGCCATCTGGATGTCTTCTTTAGAGAAGTGTCTATTCATGTTTTCTGCCCATTCCTTCCCTGGATTATTTGTTTTTCGGGTGTGGAGTTTGGTGGCAATGTGATGGAACGGGAGAGTGTTATGCTAAGTGAAATAAGTCATACAGAGAAAGACAGATACCATTTGTTATCACTCTTGTGTGGATCCTGAGAACTTAACAGAAGACCATGGGGGGGGGGGGGGAAGGAAAAAAAAAGTTAGAGAGGGAGAGAACCAAACCATAGGAGACTCTTAAAAAGTGAGAATAAACTGAGGGTTGATAGGGTGTGGGAGGGAGGGGAAAGTGGGTGATGGGCACTGAGGAGGGCACCTGTTGGGATGAGCACTGGGTGTTGTATGGAAACCAGTTTGACAATAAATTTCATATTTAAAAAAAAATGAATAAACATTAAAAAGAATATCTTAAAAAAATTTAAGGTAATTCCCTTACCAAATAATTTGTGTCAGAGCAAAGACAGGATGAAAAGCGACCAGTTCATTTAATGAAATGAATATAATCTTCTCACCAGAACCTGACAAAGCAAAAGCAACCTCACATATGAATGTTAGTAATACTAACATTAGAGAGTGGATAATACAGGTCAGGCACAATTTAAAATTCTTTGCATATGTTAACTAATTTAATTCTTACAACAACCATAATAGTACCTATGTCCCCATTTTATAGATAACAAAATGCTTGAGACGTTAAGTAAATATGACATTCCTCAGCAATTCATAAACAACATTTTTTGATATGTCTACAATATGAGGAAAAGTCTTTAAGAATACAGATAACTCATGGGGCGCCTGGGTGGCTCAGTCGGTTAAGCGTCCGACTTCAGCTCAGGTCACGATCTTGCGGTCCGCGAGTTCGAGCCCCGTGTCGGGCTCTGGGCTGATGGCTCAGAGCCTGGAGCTTGCTTCTGATTCTGTGTCTCCCTCTCTCTCTGCCCCTCCCCCGTTCATGCTGTGTCTCTCTCTGTCTCAAAAATAAATAAACGTTAAAAAAAATTTTTTTAAATAATACAGATAACTCTAAAAAGAGTATCTGCTTTAATCTTTCCCATATTTTAGATTAAAAATGTTTTAAGTTATAAAATAGAAGTGTAATGAAAAGTAGAGATATATTTCTGTGACAACTAACACCCAAAGAGGGTAGGAGATATGTAAGAATGAAACAATGCTGATAATTATTAAAGGTGGATGATACATGAGGGTTCATTATCCCATTATCTCTACTTTCATAATTGGTATATGCTTAAAAATATCTGGAACAGGAACTTTAAAATTCAAGTGTATGTTGGATTTAGTGAACTCCAAGGTTCCTTCTAGCTTTGATTTAAATGGTTCTCCATTGTTAATTACCTCTTTGTCCAAAAAAGCATTTTTCTGCCAGCTTTTGTGGGAGTAAAATGTTTGTTTGCATTGTATGGAGGAGTTTCTACAACCCATGAACATATGGGTATCTTGCAAATATATAGCTATTTTATTACTTATTCTCCATTTGAAAATTGGTCTGGATAGTCAAGTTAAAATAGCTGCCCTTCTACCCTGCTTTGAGAGATGCTTATCACTAAAAATGCCTGGATTGGCAATAATCCGCTTTGCTCCTGCCTAGAGCTGTTCTGAATCTCCAGTGGCAGGCCCTCGCCGTGTTACTGGAGCAAGTGTGCAGTGATGTGCATTAAATCTGCACTCAGCAATGCTCAGATGATGACTTTCTGCAGGGACTGAGGAAAATATACATATAAACACCCCACTCCCAAATGGCACTGTAGCCTAGTTAAGAGACTTGCTTGCGGGGGAGTGCATTATGCTAAGAGGACTAGTTCATTTTCAGGTTAGAAAACTTTAAATTCAAGTTGACATAGCTTCTGTTTTCATTTCCATACTTATCTCAGCTGGGGAAATATGGCATTTGTCACTAAAAATCAACCAGTGAAATACAGGGAAGGGATGTGAAAGTCAGTGGTCCAAAGCCTGAAAGTGGCTGTGAGCTGAAACACATCATACTTTATTTTGTAGCAAATACCATACCAAATTGGCTTTCCACTGGTACACCTTCTTTTATTTTCAACAAAATCCCATGTACCCAGGAACAGTCTTTAACAGCAAAATGCAATTAACGTAGGTTTACTTGTGATAGACCAGCATTCTAGACATCTCATAAACAATTAAGAATCAAGTCTGAATTAAACTCAGAGTTTCAGGGCTAAGTATGTCAGAGTAACACAGAGTATGTCAGTTTCCTGACAATGAGCAGCTTCACTCAACAAACCACGTATAAGTGGTTTCCCTGTTAAGTCATATGTGGCCTCCATTTTAATGTCTGGGTAGATCCATAAAGCTTAAAGTCCAGAAGCTTTCATGTGATTATACTGAAGTTTTCAGAATGAGAATGAATCGGCTTGTTAAAAGGTAGAACTGGCTAAAACTGAAATTAATCCTTCATAATCCTGGCTTTAAAAACTCTCATCTGTGTTGTGTACAGGTATCTTTAAAATGAGTCACAAGTACGTGAAAGGACTCCTCTGAACACCCTTTTACATTCTGTCCCACAATATCCCTTTCCAAAAGCAGCTGGGAAACAATCCAGTGTTAATTAAATGAAGAGTCAGTTTGCTTTCGTATACACTGAGTATAAGAAATAGCAAAGTTTTAAGAGTTTCTGTTGACAGGCTGATAGCATATATTTGCCATTCAGATCCTATGCCTTGTAAAAAAAAAATGAAGAAGAATTTGGGGTGTTGACCCTGGGATGTGTAATTTATGCATGGCTCTTGTAAGCTCTTACCTCTTAATCACTCAGGAGCCCCTGCTCTTCAAGCAGTCTAATGATACCCTGCTGACTATCACTCTGCTTGCAGTTCTGCCTTCGTCACATCTGTCACCACCACTTCCCAAGGGGACTCTCTGAAAGTTGGAAAGTCTGACATCCGTACATTAACTACCCTGTGACTTTCTCCATTAATAATGGACTGTCCCGCCATAAGCCGTGAGCTTCCTCCCCAACACTGGCTGCTTTTCTTTTTATGTGCCACTATGCCTGTCATCAGAGAGGTAGCCAGAGAAGAGACATCTGGCATCTGTAACTCATAGGGGGTTCATAAAAATTAAAGCAGGTAGATTGTTCTCTCAAATGAAGTTCCTGGAACTACTGAATGATGAATGCCGTGCTAATGGCCTCCTTCCTCTGGCTTGTTGACAGCCTGTAACCAGTTTTTGTTTTTTGTTTTTTGTGGTTTTATTTTTTTTTTAATCGCATCCACACTGACACACACATCCTAAATTTTTATTTAACAGATATATTACTAATTGTTATGTTGAATACTCAGAGATGAAGCCCAATTATTTTGAAAATGTTCTTTCTTTCCATATCTGCAAAGGATTTGTCCTAAGATGTGAACTCAGTAGGTGAAGACTTGTTTTTCAATTAATTGTTAAAAAAGAATTATCTGAAGTCAGTCAAAATGGCCTTTTAGATTTTGGCTGGATTATTAATTTTTACGTCAGATGTCCATAGAAACTAGGGGCAGAAAAGAGAAAATTAGAAGCCCACTGGGCCAGCATAGCAGGTTTTTGCTTTTGTCCAAAAAGCAAAATAAAGAAGAGGTGACCATAACAGAAACATGTTAGTCCCCTGTAGGTGAATGATTTTTATTTTTCTAAAGCTCATAAATATTGAGACATTCAGTACTTCGCTTGACAGGTTACTTGTCAAGTTACTGTAAGAATAAATTACCTTATCCAGAATCTGGACCAGGGCTCTAAACCTTTCAGAGACAACACTGAAAAAGCCATGCGTGAGATAATGGGAAGAGTGAAGGCTCTGGTCAACTAGAGACCATGCATCTCATCTAAAAGGGGCAAGTGATGGGTACTACCAGGCATCCAAGTGGGTGTTCTTAGGATCAGTGAGGCATTCAGACTGACCTGATCACCATGGAGCACACTTGGCACACGGCAGGTCAGGACAGAATGCACCCCTAAAGAGCAGAGCCAGGTTCTTCCCTTCAGTGGGAGTCCAGGAGTCGTACAAACAGCAATTCAGGGACTGATTTTTGTCCCTGCAGTCATATTTTAAGAACAAAGAATGTAGCCAAGCATGGAGCCTTCTGACTTAGAAGGTTGACGTCTTAAGTAGGAGCAAAGATCTCGTGTAGCTTCCAAAGTCCCCATGAGGAGCAAGTCTGTGATGAGAGTCACCACATTCAGGGAAAGCCAACACACTGACTGCCAATCCTGGATTATTTTTACTGTAGCACTGTTGCCTGGTCACCTGGATGACATTTTACCTTTATCAGATTTTCAGGATGACAAAGCCAGAAAGTTAACCTAAGACAAGTTTTTTACAGAAAAGATAGAGTTTTAACATTCTACCTGCTGTTGTCATGTGGGAGTGTGAGATCAGATCTTCACTTTTCTTTTCTTTTTCTTTTCCTCCTTCTCATCCTTTCCCTTCCTCATTCTCTACCTCATCTCCTTCTCATCCTTCTTCTTTTGGAAAAGCTAGATATTTAAAAAAATTTAAGTTTATTTATTTATTTTTCAAGAGAGATAGAGACAGCATGAGTGCAGGAGGGGCAGAGAGAGAGAGAGAGAGAGAGAGAGAGAGAGAGAGAAGAGAGAATCCCAAGCAGGCTCCTTACTGCCAGTACAGACCCTTACTTGGGGTTTGAACCCACAAAACCGTGAGAGCATGACCTGAGCCGAAACCAAGAGTTGGATGCTTAACCAACTGAGCCAAGCAGGCATCCCATGGAAAAACTACATTTTTTAAATACTAAGTCTCCCAATTTTTTTTAAAAAAAATTAATGTTTATGTATTTTTGAGAGAGACAGAGAGAGAGAGAGAGAGAGAGAGCGCGCTGTGGAAAGACAGAGATAGAGGGAGACACAGAATCTGAAGCAGGCTCCAGGCTCCAAGTTGTCAGCATAGAGCCCAGTGCAGGGCTTGAACCCATGAGCTGTGAGATCATGACCAGAACCAAAGTCGGACTTTTAACCGACTGAGCCACCCAGGCACCCAAGTCTCCCAATTTTTAAATGAGAATACTAGAGTAAGAGTACTAGACCAGAAGACAGAAGACCTGGGTCCCAGGTTTCTGGCAATTAGCTGTGTGATCTACATCTGTAGAGTAAAAGAGTAAAAGCCTTGCATAAGGTCGGTGAAAAGCTGTTTCTATGATGCTGTTACTATCTTCTAATTGGTAAAGAGGTGATACTTCCTGTTCATATGTTCAGTACCAGGAAGCCCAGTCCTCTTACCTCACCTTTTGTATTCTCCTTTATCATGTGAAACCAAAGAGTGAGAATAAAACACTCAGAGGTGTTTTAAGCCTAAATGCCCATTGTTGGACAAGATTTCCCAAAAAAATACTAAGAAGAGTGATGCTAACTCTTATGGAATTTGGACCAACCTATCTGCTTTTCTTTGCATTGCCCAGAAAAAATGGCTCAAAAAAAGTTATATCCGGGTAGATTTTGGATTTTAGTCCAGCTGTTTCGAGCACTGATATGTTAATACAGTGCAGAGATTATCATCTCTGCTACAATCCTAGTTGAAATTGCTTCATATTACGACCTTGTTATATCCTGCATTCTTTGAAGTATGCTTATGTTGCCAACTGTTATCATCACCAAGAAAATGTACTGTGGTGGAGAATTCCTGTACAAGTGAAAGAGAATAAGAATTATTTTTATTTTTATTTTTATTTTTATTTTTCTGCTACAATTTCATCAGTCTTATGGGGACCAAGTCAGGGATTCCATCTGTAACCAGCGATGAATAAAGGAATTTATCAATTCCCAAACGGGCTGCAACATCAAATCTGCATTTGGCCAATAGCCTAAGGATTTGGTTATTTGCTCAAACCTTTTTGAAGAAATCTTTTCATTTTTTGTGGGTCAGAGGCTCTTTGTTACATGGGAAAGGTATATCCACGAGGAACAGAAGGGAATAGGTTGAAAGCACAGTTATTAGAAATGTTCTCATTCGTGATAACACAGGCATTTGTAGGAATTTCATTTTCATCCATTGACCACAATATTAAACATTTCACCAAGGAAATGTTCCACAGGAGATTTACTCTTAGGAATAGGATCTAATCTTTTATATCACAGTAAGAAGCTGATCAAAGGCATTGAAAGCTAGCTATTAAAGGATTAACTAGGTCACATTGAAATATAAGATGTAAAAACAGAAGAACCTTTTCTATTCGGTTGAAGCTTATAAAAAAAATATAGAAACCAACCCCCCTCCCCATTTTTTTCAAGAACACGTTAGTTAAGAGAATATATTGAGACTTCATTCAACATTTAAAATTTTCTCCGTGAGACTTGTTGAAGCCATCTTGAGGATTACGTTCTTTGACACAAGGACAGTGGAAAGTCATTAGGTTTTAGGTAATTGTGTTTATAGTTTGAAAATATAACTCTCCTGAAGAGTGTGAGAAATGGCTTGCAGTAGGGTATGAGTGTGTAAAGAGAAACCAAGAGCATGGAAGTTGTAATAATCCAACTAGGAGATGTTGGTGTTTCTGTCTCACGTAGTGGCTGTGGCAATGGATACTTTTCTGCTTCCTCCCCTAACACAAATACAGAATCTCTCTGGGCCTGTAAGGTCAACCTCACCCATTTGTGCACTGAATTCTGTACCCTCTCACCCTCTCAAAGACTGCTCTAGCCATTGTTTTTCTCCTTTTCCCTGCATTCAATAAATTCTCTTTCCCTGCTACATCCCTTCTATCTGCATTCAAACATGCAACAATACCTTCCGTCCTAAATAAATCAGCAAGTCCCTTGACCCCCACTACCCCCTTTCTATGCTCTCCTTTACTGCAAAACTGCACAAAAGAGTTATCTCTGCATCTTCTGTGTCAGTGACTCCTGCACATAGTGCATCAGGACTTTTCCCCAGAATTGTACTTAGTCTCATCAGTGATCTCCTATGGTACTACTGCCAGTGGTAAATTCTCAGTTGTCTCTCTATTCAGCCAGTCAGCAGCATTTGGATATAGTTGATCACTCTCAACTTGAAATACTCTCTTCCCTTGACCTTGGGCTACAACTCTCTTGGTACCCCTGTACTTCACTAGTTTCCCATTTCAGTCTCCTTAACTGGCTTCTTCTTACTTTCCTGTCATCTTCCCATCTTCTTTAAGTGAATTATAAGAGCCCTCAAGTTCAGGACCCAGACTTTGTATATAGGGAGTATATATACATACTCCGTAATGATGTCATATAGCTCATGGCTTTAAAAACCACTTTTATACTTATGTTTCCCAAATGTCTATCTTCACTATCCCTCCCTCCTAAATCCAAGCAAGACTCGTGTATCCATTGTCTGATCATCACCTTGCTTGGTTGCCTAATAGTCATCTCAAAGATAACATGACCAAACTTGAGCTTTGATCTTCTTTCTAAATCTGATCTTGCTAGAGTTTTCCCAGTTATAGGAAAGGGCCGCCCCGTTTATCCATTGGCTCAAGACTGAAATTTAGGACATAACCCTTAATTTATTTCCTTTTCTTATACTACCATCTAATTTGTTAGCAAATCCTTTGCATTGTACCTTCAAAGTATACCCTGTGTCTAACAACTTCTCCCCACTTCCACCACTAACACCCTCATTCACACTCCCAACACATCTACTTTGAATTTCGTAACAGCCTCCTAGCCGTTCTCCCTACTTCTATTTCTACCCCACTCCATATGATAAAAGACAGAATGATACTTTTGAGATGTAAGTCAGTTCATGCTTCTTCCTTGCTTAAAACTCTCCAAAGGCTTTTACATCTGATTCAGGGGGAAAAAAAACCCTAAAACTCCCCTCTTGGCTAATAGCCTCCATATAGCTGATCCCTGGAATGTCTTAATCATCATCCCCCTTCTCATTGTCTTGCACTCATACGCTCTGTCTCAGAGACACTAAACATATACCTGCCTGCAGTGGAGTCTTTGTGATTGCTGTTCCCTTGTCTTTAAATTCTCATTTCCCAGATACCTGTATGGCTTGTATCCTTTAATGTAAGAACTGTGGTCATTTTCACTCCTTCTCTGATATTTTTAAAAGTACCATCTCTCTCATTGCTTCTTGTTCTTCATCATGTTCGGTACCATGTGATTATGCTCCTTTGCAAGAACTCTATGTATTTACAGATTTGGGGGATTTAGTGGTTGTATTTTAAAACACTTTATATTAAAACCACCATAGATTTATTATCCAGTGGAATTTGAAAGTAGAATAAATGTGTAATATAAACTCCTGGCTTGTAATAAACTGCTGTGGGATCTGTCTCCTGGCTCTTAAGAATGTGTGTTCTATCCTACTTTTCAGGTAGGGATACATCAGTGGAAAGTTGAAATGCACTATTTTATTTGGACTGGACAATCATCTATATCATGTAATTGAGAGATACCTAGAAAACAATCTTCTCCATACTTCTTTGTCATTGGTCTGCCATCACACCTGTTAAGTCCCAACATCACTATCAGTCTTCCCTAATGGAACTAACAAGTTAGAAGTCAGCCTAAAATGCTTCTATAAGAAGACTTTGCAGAGACTTTAACTATAATTACATGGTCTAATAAGCCAGAGTCTGTTTACAGGGCAATAAAACAAAATATGTCATCTTTTAAAACACTGTAAAGGCTCTCTCAACCCACCACCCCTCTCCCCCCTCTTAGCTAACTTTCTGGATAAATAGATTCTCTCCATTCCTTCTTTAATGCACAATGCCTATTGACTGTGGCAAACTGTAGGTTCATGGCTTGGTAGGCTATACTAAAGTAAACCTATACCCTTCTGTTCCTCCCTTTTAAGTTGTATACTTGCCGAGAGTCAGTTTTTTTTTTCCCTAAACCTATTTATGTTAAATTGTACTTATATAGTTTAAATATTACATAAATTAATGAAAGGTAATGAAAAGGAAAGAACTGTCACTTCTACAAAAACAACTTGGAATCCTTTGAGGAAGACTTAATAAAGGCAAGTCAATGAAAAATAAAGATGCTGTGGGCAAGATAATTATAAAAATTTAGGGGAGGGGATCATTAAACTCTAGTAGGATTCTATTCTCTTGTAATTTCACCAGTCTTTTTTTTAACAAAACCAAGTCTCAGGCATGATGAGTGTAGTTTAGGTAAAAATGATAACATCAGCCCTAGTTAACAGTCAACTTAAAAAAAAAAAGATAACACTCAAGGAAAAAAAAAAAAAAGGAGGTGCCTGGGTGGCTTAGTCAGTTAAGCATTGGACTCTGGATTTCGGCTCAGGCCATGATCGCGTAGTCGTGAGCCCCCGCTGTCAGTGCAGAGTCTGCTTGGGATTCTATGTCTCCCTCTCTCTCTGCCATTCCCTCATGTGTGTGCGGGCATGTTTGTGTGGTCTCTCATGCTCTCTGTCTCAAAATAAATAAATAAACATTTTTAAAAGATAAAAAATGAGAAGGCAAAGGGGTATATGGTTCCTATATCAAAAGATTGACAAGGGTGCCTGGGTGGAAGTTTGGTTAAGCATCAGACTCTTGATCTCACCTCAGGTCATGATCTCACAGGTGGTGAGTTCGAGCCCCACACCTGGCTCTCCCTCTCTCTGCCCTTCCCTCCCTCCCTTCCTGTCTCTCTCCCTCTCTCTCTCTCTCCCTCCCTCCCTCCCTCAAAAAAAAATAAATAAACTTTAAAAAATATTTACAAATAATACATTTGATTTTCTAAATAAAAATTTATTAATGAATAATAAATACATAAATAATACCTAATAATAAACTTAATTGCATAAGATAGTTAAGGTGTAAATATGGCATTTTTTTTTTGTGGTTTCCCACTTTTACTCTTTAAATTAACCAACTAATTCTAGGTTCCAAGAGTGTAGGTCAAGAGAATTTTTATATTATTTGTAAACACCTTTCAAAAATAGGGATTACATTCCCCTATAGACATGTTAAGAATACTGAAGGAGGTGAAATATTCAGAACAATCCTTTGAGAAAAGTAAATTACTAGTCCCATTTTATACGTGATGCTTAGAGTAAATGACTTAGAGCTGACCTGTTAGGAACTAAGGTCTGCCTTACTCAGGGTTCCTACTGAGTTCTTAGGGTTGAATGCCTCTTCACACCTCTCCTACACTTCCCATTTACATCTTTTACAATGTAGATTTTTCAAAATAAACACCAACTAAAGACTGCTGAGATAATCATGTATTTTAATTAAGGGCTTCCGAATCCTTATGACATGATGATAATAGAAATGCCATGTTTATATATCCAGTAACCAGATCTCATATTTTAGGAGGTTTTAAGAGCATGTAGGACAGTCCCTTGATTTGGGAAATGCTGTTTATTAAATTCACCTCTTGGAGATTTTACAACTTAAGGATTTGGAGAAGTCCTGTAGTGAAGAAATGTACCCAACTTTTTTCAACCTGTAATCTCCCCAACATATTTGTCCACATAGTTTAACATATGGCATATAATGCCTCTTTAAATTCAATTAAACCAGTATTTCATGCATATGTGTTTTAAATGTTGCTTTGTAGAATGGGTGCTCATGTTTTTGTTTTGTTTTGTTTTGTTTTTTTCTTATGATCAGTTGTGTTTTTACAGACTCAACTTGTTGACCATAGTTCTCTGGTCTGAGTCTTTTTATTACATCCTTGTTCTCATTTCTTAATTAAGTCAGAAGGGAAAAGGCAAATGTTTCAAGAGATAGACTTGGCAGTTTCTTCTGATAGCTGAACGTTGGCACCCATCACCTTAGAAGTCACTAAGGGCCACATGCAATTCTCCACAAGCAGAGATCTACTAAAAACTAAGATCACCCCTTGTTCAACAGGTCTTGGTTAAGAAACTTATGGAGAGCCAAAAAAAAAAAAAAAAAAAAAAAAAAAAAAAAGAAAAAAAAAAAAAGAAAGAAAGAAAAATTCAAACTCCTGCCACAAGCTGAAAAAGTACATCTAAGGTCAGGCGTCATAAAAGAGGGTCAGCTAATCAGTGTTCACCTAGCAGTTTGTGATCTGAAGGGTAACAGGAATGCTAAAATTATATGTATCTTGTCCCTTATACCTAACATTAGTATGTCTGTGTTTGTGAAGCTGGCTGAAAATAATTCTGTGCCACATGCCCTCCTTTGCAGAATAACCAAGCCATTTGCTGTTTACCGTCATTTGTGTCTGTCCTGTGCAAACGCATAGTGTGCTAGCACCTGGCCACCTAGTAAATAACAGATGAACATTGGCTGTCTATACTCAGAGCTTTTATTGAGAGGGACCTTCATTCATTCCACTCTTACTTTCTGTCCTGAATCATCATCCATCAGAGGAGATCAACTACAGAGATACTCCTAGAAAATACCTATCTGCCTGATTCCGCCTCCCCATACTCTTGCAAAACTGACTTGACTACTAGAACAACTCAAGAGTTGAGGTGACTTGCCCAAGTTCACACCTCTGACAACTGGTAGATGCAGCATTATAACTAAAATTTTAGCCTAACCTTTTAGATGATATGTTTTTAGTTAGAATCAACCTAGGTAGACATCTGAGAAAGATGAATTAAAGCAAAGAAACCAAGAATGCATTAGAGCAGTCCTGTGTTAGCAGAACTAGCCAGGGACAAGGGGGGTAATTTTTGCTTCAAATAGAATTAAAAAGGTAGAATTGGAGAACAAGTTTTCAGAAGTCATCATACAATTGGCCATTGGATACTTGTTGAGATTATATAACATTCTTCAATATTATGTCAATTGTCTAATTGTTTTGTAATCAACATCCTTTTTGTCATAAGTTTCAAAACCCAATTCAAATGAGCTTGAACAAAAATGAGAACATATTGGCATAAAATTCCCATTAGATGCAGCTAGATTTTAGTTCTCGAGTGATAGTTTTAGGAATCTGGCTATGCATGTTTTGGCTTTACTTTGCTTGAGCTGGCTCTCATTGTATGGTAACCCCAGCAAAAAGAGAGTGACTCATTCCCAGTGATTTTAGCACAAGCTTCAAAATTGACTTTCATGTGCCAGCTTGAGTCATGTGTCCATCCCTAAACTAATTATGGTGACTGGAGGTTATGGGGTGGTGCCGGATAGAAAATTCTGATTGGGTAGACATAGAACATGTGTGCATTCCTGGAGCCAGAATGAAGAGAAGCCCAACTCATATAATAGCATCTACTGAGAGTGGGAGAGAAATGGTTCCTAATGAAAAGTCGGGTATGAGTTGACCAGGTGGGAAAAACTAAGCACCAAAAACGATCAGTGTCCAGTCGTTGTCTTATATGTATCAAGGTATGTTTGCAGTCCAGGATCCCCAAAGAGTTATTTCAGGATAGAAGAAATAAATACCATGAACCATAAGATTTACTGTCCTGGAAACATAAGCAGGATTCAGGAAACCTGATTCCCCTAAAACTATATCCCTACTTTATATATCCTGTTCTGTAGTGCTTAGAATTCCTGGTATATAATAGGCACACAGAAATATTTGTTGAATGAGTGATTAAAAACTAGACATAATGGATACAGTGTTTCAGTTTGGGGTGATGAAAAGTTCTGGAGATAATGAGTAATAGTTGCACAACAATTTGGATGTACTAATACCACTGAACTGTACACATTAAAGTGGTAAATTTTATGTGTATCTTGCCACAGTATAATTTTTTAAAAGAGAGAAAAAGCCTACGCATTGAGAAAGACAAAATTTGGGGGCTTCTTTGGGCCTCTTGTTTTCCATTTAAGCCTGCCCTAGTCAGTCACTGGACCTCAGGGGTTAGGCAGTGACCGGTGTGAACAGAAGCGGTTTCCACAAAGTGAGGCACAGATATTAGCTGTCCCCTACTTCATTCAAGAAGAGCAAGGGGCACAAAATGATTTAGGTTCATGGAAATCCGGAAGATTTGCTTTAGGAATGCATGTATGAAAAAGGTTCACTCGCTTTTAAAACTGTATTTTCTCCAAGGGCCAGGCAAGTAATAGTATAAATGATTAAGATACTGTAGGCAAGGTAGAGATCCACATGATCCCTTCAAACAGGCCAGCCACTGCTCATCTTTGGCCACTTATTGCCTTGAGGAGAAATGAGGTCAGTATTGTGTGGCCTTGTAGTTTTCCCTGAGGAGACTTAAATGTGAAATTCTCTGTGAAATCTTTCAATTTTTGAATGTTGGCAATCATTGAAAAACACTTTAAGATAGTAAGCATGGGAAACAACAAAACTATTACACAGATCTGGCTCATCGTCCCCCACCTTGAAATAAATGTTGTAAATGTTCCCGTCTTTCAATTTATTTTCATTTTCTTCTGAAGCTCAAACTATTGTTCACTTTGCCACAAAACACAGTAATGACCCCGTGCATTTAGTGTATTTTACAGTATAGGGTGACTTGTGTGGTTAGAACAAATATAATCATTCCAGTTTTACTCTTTTTTTTTATTTTTTATGTTTATTTTTAAGAGAAAGAGAGAGAGCAGGGAAGGACTGAGAGAGGGAGACAGAGGATCCAAAGCTGGCTCTGTACTGATAGCAGAGAGCTTGATGCACGGCTCGAACCATGAACCATGAGATCATGACCTGAGCCAAAGTCAGATGCTTAATCAACTGAGCCACCCAGGCGACCCCAGTTTTACTTTTGAAACCACTGAGGCTTTAAGTAGAGTTACTTTAAATTTGCACCCAGATTATGTCATGAAACTTTAGGTCATTTCTTTCTTTCAAAACTCCCCACCAGCTTCTGCTATATCATTTATCAAGATCAATTATTTTTCCCTTTCATCAGAGAAAGCTGAGTTTCTCAATTCCCCACAACTCCTTTGTTACTCAGATGGGAGAAAAAAAAATCGTTACCTATGTGAAACTATAGAAGAAGATTTGTGTATTTAGATCTAATAAATTCAATAACCAGGGAATTTAAATCATATAATATTTCCCATCTTTCCAAAGATAGATAGACTTTTTTTTTCCTGAGGGAACTTTTAACTTAAGAATGTGTTTAAATCCCCCTGGCATGACGGAATAATCATTAATGTTTACAGTTGCTATAGCAACTAGAAATGCTGGTGATTGAGTAGGAAAAGAGCCTGAGAGAGGAAGATAAGCTGTGTCAATTATTGAACATCTGTCAAACATTTAGCCAATTTAAAGTGACAGGCAAAATGCTCAAAATTGAAGGTGGGTGAAATGTATTTTTCCTAACATTCACTTAAGAACATCAGTTTTGTATTGTTTTGCCACTGTTACAGAGGGGTAATTAACTTTTATTTTCATCCATGTAAAAGAGGTGTTTTCGATGAGTAAGATATGTTTGCATGTGTAATTTTTTGTGCTCTAATAGTGTTAATCCAAATCTACTGGATGTTGCTTTACAGTGTCTGAGCTCTTTTGCATACATTATTTAATTTAGTCTCATGGTAATGCACACATTTGGTAAGTAATATCCATTTTATAGAATTTTGCATTTTATGGGAACAGAGAGGTGAAAAAGTGTGTTTCAGAATGTATGCTCCTTCATTCAGGGCTCTCCTCTCCTCATCCTAGCCACTACTCATTTATGCAGAGGCATCACCCTACATATTTGCCACATGTGTGTCCACTATCCGCTCTTGTACCATGGCAGGCAGATCAATTATGGCTCCTTTTTCCTTGAGTACCACTGCATCCTCAAAACCCTAATGTAGCATTCTGGAGAGCCAATACCAATTAGGCAGAGCTACCCAGTCAAGTTAAAATCTATTTGCAATCCCTGCCCAGTAATGATTTCTCACCTTTGCTTGGTGTTTTCTCGTTTACAAATCGTTTTCATGTATATGGTTTTATTTGGTCATCAAGCCTCTGAGGTGAGGGTTATCCCTTCTTTACATGTGAGAAAATTGAAGCTTAGAGAGATTAAGTGATTTGGCCAAGATCACAAAATGAGGTGCAGGACATCTCCCTACTGCCTTTCAACTACACTATATGAGAAAAGAGCAGTAGGTGTAAGAATTAAGGTCATGGATTCCAAATCCTGCCCTAATCACATGCTAATTACAAACCAAACCACACCAAACCAAGAAAGGTTAATGCCTCCCAAGGTACTTCTCCCTGCTCCTGAAAGGAGAGTAGTAGACAGATTTTCTCTGGGATACTTTCCTGCTATCAATCTGTAATACATGAGTTCTAAATATAACTTTACTGCTAAGTTTCCCAATTACAGCATTTGTTTATTATCTACCATATGTTTATCATTGCCCCCCCCCAACTTCTAGAAAGTGAGAGAACAAATTAGTTTTAAGTTACTATTTTGCTACTTCACCTTATTAGCATGAATATACTAGTGCTACACAAATGGTCAGAAGATTTAATTTTTCTGGGTTAGTTTTGCTTAATGCCAAGTTTTAAACATTCTCTGTGTTGCTCACTTTTCCTTTCCTGGAAAATAGATATTACATCCTAGAAATGAATCAAATGAATACTATAAAATGAAAATAATTTCAAAAAATGAGTACGACACTAAGATAAGATGTCATTGTAGCTTTATTAATCATAAACCCTGATCTGGTCTGTTAACATAAGTGGATGATTTAGAATGGATCTTTACCATGAAGTTGAATGGATATGTAGATGATCAGACAATTGTTTTCACAATCTTTGCTTTAGCAGTAATACCAATAAACATTAACATTTATTGAGTACTTATATTTGCTATACACTGTGCTAATTGTAATTAAGCACTTTGCTTATTACAACATTCCCTTTGATCTTTTCAGCCACCTATAAAGTGTATTATTATCCTCACTTTTCAGATGAGGAAATTGAGTCTTAGATAAGCTAAGTCACTTTCTGGGCCTTATAGAAGGGGCAAAGTTTCAGGACCAGAGAAATATGTCTAACTCCAAATACTAGAGTACATATTTGACTGGTTATAGAAAATACTCTTAAAATACCTTAGGTGAGGATATTTAATTTAAACACACACACACACAGACTTAGACATCAGATAGAGAACTGTGATGATCAGATGTTATTTTCCTCTGAAAGTTTTTCTTGAAGCTGCCCCCCCCCCACCACCGTCTTTGCCGCATTGACATAAAAGTGATACAAGAGTCATTGGTAAGAGTCCACTATTTCTTTTTTTTTTAAATCCATTATTCATTTTATTTTGACACACACACACACACAGCGCACAGGGAAGGGGCAGAGAGAGAGAAAGAGATAGAATCCCAAGCAGGCTCTGCACCGTCAGAGCAGATCCCTACACAGGGCTCCATCTCACAGATCATGAGATCATGACCTGAGCTGAAATCAGGAGTCAGAGGCTTAAGCAACTGAGCCACCCAGGCACCCCAAGAATCCACTATTTCTAAGAGCTGGTAATTTAAAGAACAGTTTTCTTTTAATTTTTAAGTTAATTTATTTTGAGAGAGAGAGAGAGAGAGAGAGAGAGCACAAGTAGGGGAGGGGAAGAGGGAGAGAGAGAAAGAGAAAGAGTCCCAAGCAGGCTTTGCACCATCAGCACGGAGCCCAATGTGGGCTCAAATCCACAAACTGTAGGATCATGACCTGAGCCAAAACCAAGAGTCAGATGCTCAACCAACTGAGCCACCCAAGTGCCCTGATTTAAACAACAATTTTAAATGGTAGTGGGTGGTGGGATATTAGTATACAATGATTTTTCAAAGGACGTTCTGAGGGGACGTATGAATGATGGTAAGAAAAGGACACTACTAAATGGAAGAGGGGAGGTAAGCTAAGCCTCTAAGTAGGAAAAGAAATGACAAGGGTTTTTATTGGTTAAGACATTTAATCTAGAGGACAGAAACTCAGTGTCCACTAGGGAATTTTTTTTAATGAACAGATTTACTGATTTTTTTTAAAGCAGCTTTCGTGAAAGACAAAAATGTTGCCTCAAAATTGATTTTCTCAAGTAACTCAGATACCACCTGCACTCACTTGCTTTGCCTATCAGCTCTCAGTCTTAGCTTCATCCCCTCAAATCAACTTGTCTCTAGCACATTAAACATGGGCATGAGGCACTTTGCTCACAGCCCCTACATCTCAAAACCTGAAGGAGAAAAAAGGCCCCCTTTTGCAGGGATTGCATTTTAGAAGATTCTGATTGGCTGGCTTTTGTCATATGAGTCTTCCTGAACCAATTACTGTGCCTTAGGGGATGAGGTAATATCATTGGTCTACCTCAAGACTCATGCCCATTCCTACGGCCAGCCTTTGAGGAATGATGATTGGTTATCATGAGAACCAAAGGAAGAAGTATTGCCAAGAAGAGTAACTTACCTTTAATGGCAAACCAAATAGTAAAGAAAAACTCAAGGATGATTAATCATTCATCTGGTTCTGTCCACCACATCTCAAGGCAGAATTTGACTATTATGGTCATTGAATATCTTTTATGTTTATAAAGGTACAAGTAAAAGTAAATTCTTCTCTTTGGGAAGGACAGGTCTATTTTTAATAGACCACCAGGCCAAATGCATTTGTTATTGGTCTTACTTCAGCATTGGCAAAATGCAGACAAGAGACGGCAAAAAGCATCTCTGATTACAATGAAGACTAGTATTTGCTTGGCAAATTTGATTAAGGGTTAATTTAGAATCAAAATTTAAATGTCAGTTGTTTGAATTTCAGACCACATCTTTAATTGAGGAGGAGGAGGGTGTAGAATTGTTTAATAATCTGATGAAAAGGCTGTATATCAGTGACTTGTGTGGGAGTTGGTGACATTGCTTGAAAACTTGTTCTGTTACTCATATAACTGCTTGAATCCTTTTAAAAATGTAAATAATTATAGTTTAACTGACATTTTCTACCATTTACTCAAAATTGTTAATCATTCCTAAGAATGCCTTTCAGTTCCCACATTGAATATTTTTTCCTTTCTCCCCAGAAATTGCTAAGCTTCAGGTAATAAGACAGATTTTGATTATGTTGTGGCAAACAGCACATATTCTAATAATGATGATGTGTGCAGCCTTTTCTTAGAAAATATCTTTAAATGTTGATATACAAGTGACCTGTATATCCTGATATTTCAAGATTTAACTGGTCAGCTAGCTAGTTCCCTGATATTCTGAGCATCTCTTGAGTGCCATACAGGATTAGGTACTGTGGCATTCAAAAGGAAACAAGATGGTGGTGAACCCTGAAATAACCCCCACTGTAGTTATTTCAGCAAAAGGCCTGGCAACATCAGTCATGATAACCTCTGTGCCCACCTTGTTACTGGCTCAGTTAAGCTGAAAGGTGCCATTGCAATGGCTTCCAGCATAGGAAAAGAAATCTTTGCCTAGGTGTCAGCTTTAATCCTAAATCTAAATCCACTGGTTTTCTTGGTAGTCTTAGAATAGATCACTTGTTTTCCTATGTCTCACTTTCCCTGTCCCTCCAATGGAACCAATCTTTATTCTGCTTATTTCCTCTACTTATTAGTAGAGGCAACAAATGAGATTATGGATACTCAAGTGTTTTGAAGTGTAAAGAATTAAACCAGTTGTGATTCTGCTCATGTACTTATAAGACGTAGCCTTACTTATGGGGCGCCTGGGTGGCTCAGTCACTTGAGCGTCCAACTTTAGCTCGGGTCATGATTTCACAGTTCGTGGGTTTGAGCCCCGCATTGGGTTCTGTGCTGACAGGTCGGAGCCTGGAGCCTGCTTCTGATTCTGTGTCTCCCTCTCTCTTCTCTCTGCCCCTCCCCTGCTCACGCTGTCTCTCTCTGTCTCTCAAAAACAAATAAATGTAAAAAAAAAAAGAAATTAAAGAAAAAGACGTAGCCTTACTTAAAAATAGATTTGAAAACCTGGCTCACCAAATCCAAGTTTCCTTCCTTCTATGTGGTAATATCTTAGTCCAGGGATCAGTGCCCCCTTTGAGTAACTGCAGTTCTGGCCAGGCCACCCAGGTGTCATCTGGTTACCTGAGTTTTATTGGCACATGTCATTTAGCCTGTTGTGTTGTATGGGCTAACCATCTCTGCATGCCTACCTCTCTCCTTTTACCGAGTCTTTTTTCCCTTAAGTATTTGGAAGACTATGAATTAGTCATCTTTTCTTACTGCCATTTTGTAAACTCAGTAAAACTGCATGTCAGAGAGTCAGAGATAAAAGGAAAGTTTTTTTAGAGAAAGGGCTTAGCCATTCTGATTTGAAAAATGTACATTCTGATATTATAGATTTTCTGTCCTTCTCTGATTTCAGTGATTCTACTTTGCATTCAGTGGTCTAATGGAAGTATTGTATACTCTTCTTTATAGGTAACTTGTTTCTTACTAATGCTTTTGGCCTAGAGTTTAGTAATGAATTGGTGCTCTAGGAAACTTGGGACATTTGGAATTCCAATTCAATTCAACTAATATTCACTAGTTGATTGCAGAATGGGAGGGACGAAAGTGAAGCATATGTTCCCCTGCCATATGTATTCTTGTCCACAAGTAATTCTTGAATCTGGTAGCTGGAGAAGAGACAAGTAATTGAATAATTCTAATATAGGGAAAACAAAAGTTTAATATGTGAAATAATGTGTAGTTGCCGCGAAGCAAAAGAGAAACACATGTTGATTTGGTTGATGAGCAGAGACCACATATATTTTTCCAGGAGGGAAGATGGCTCTTTGTAAAATGTAGCCGTTGAGATAAGCAGAAGGCAGAAGGGCATCCTGAGAGAGAGTGACCAAGCCTAGGCAGCGAGATTGAAAAACATAGAACACATCAGGGGATCAGTGACTGTTTTTCCACTTTACCTTAAGCAACTCTACTTAGCAGGACAAACATTTCTTAAAATATAGTTTTGTTGGTAAGAGCAAATCACAGAAAAAGCTAAAAAAACAGAGGTCTCCACTTACAGCCGAGACAGGTAGGCATAGCCTTCCCATAGTGCCTTATCTTTGTATTTAAAGGTGATTTCAGAGAAAATAGATATGTATTATATGACAAAGTAATCAGAGTAATCAACCTCTCTGTTCTTTTGAAGAGCCTAGTTTGACGAGTACTCCCCCAGAATATGGACTTACATGGAGAGAGGAGTAGGAAACTAAGACTAGATAATTTGAAGTCCTGCTTTGGAAGGACTTGACAACTATGTTGATGTATTTTACTTGATCCAGGTTGCAGTGGAGATCACAGAGGACTTGTGTGGGAAGGAGGAATGGGATCCAAAACTGCTCTTTAGACAAATTAATCTGGCAGTGGTGTGTGGGTTGGCCTGGAAAGTTGGCAAAATGGCAGGATGTTCTTAGGCCAATGACAGGTAATGGTGAGATGGGCATAGAAGCAAGAAATCCTGTGGAATTCTAATCTACAGGATTTGGATACTGACTGGATATACCTTCCCCAGCAATACCTCCCCCAACATTTCTAGAGACAATCAGAGATCTGGCAGAAGGTCTTGTAGGAAAGGGACATAAGTTTTAAGCTGAAAGAGGTATATCTCGCTTTTTTTCAGCCCAATTCTCACCTGAGGAAAAGTGGCTTTCTCTCTAGAATGGGACATTGAACTTTGATAGGTATCTTTTTAACCAGCATGCAGTTTTCACATTGTCTCAAGTATTTTATATTTTACTTTGGCTGTCAAAGATATCTATGCTTTAAGGATTAAAACTTACCAGATGAGCTTTGGATGTTGTATTTGAGTTCTTCATAAAATACGACAGTACCTTTGATTTCTTTAAATGCCAAATTTTTAAGAAGTAACTGAAAGAAACACCCTTTAATCCCAATGAACAGTATTTTTTTTCTGCCTCTCATACTCCATTCAAACTATCACAGAGAGATAGCCTTACAGGTTTGACTACGTGAAGAGGGCTGGACCACCACTCATCACAATCGTACAAAGCTCTAATGTTTGTTCTGTGTGGTTTTGGTGTCATCTCTACCTTCCTTCCATCCAAATACTCCGATTAGCTTGTGCTTACTCTACAGTACCATTTTCATGCTAGCAAGAGCATGCAACTAAGTGTCAATTCCATTTCTTTGCGTTTCCTCTCTGTATTTCAAAACAGGTCACACACTCAATTGCCAACTGAGCAATATGGGCCTGTGTAAGAAGTAGGGATTGGTAAAGGCTTTGGCACAATGGAGACCCCCAGCCCTCTCCTAAATGGGCAGCTGCTACTCAGCTCTGCCAGTTGTTTCCCTCATGGAATGAGAGACTAGCGTGTTTCTCTCTTTTTTTTTTTTTTTTTATTTTTTTTTTCAACGTTTTTTTATTTATTTATTTTTGGGACAGAGAGAGACAGAGCATGAACGGGGGAGGGGCAGAGACAGAGGGAGACACAGAATCGGAAACAGGCTCCAGGCTCTGAGCCATCAGCCCAGAGCCTGACGCGGGGCTCGAACTCACGGACCGCGAGATCATGACCTGGCTGAAGTCGGACGCTTAACCGACTGCGCCACCCAGGCGCCCCCGTGTTTCTCTCTTTTAATGCACTGTTTCTCCCGGTGTGATCTCCAGACCACAAGCAGCAGCACCTGGGAACTTGTTTCAAATGCACATTCTTAGTCTCCATCCCTGACCTTCTGAATCAGAAACCGGGTGTGGAACTCTGCATTCTGTATGGTAACAAGGCCCTTCTGGTGATTCTGAGCTCACTCAAGTTAGAGAACCATTAGTGGAGTGGATGCTGTGTTGCACTTCCCTGATTTCTCTTGAGGACTGATAACTGAGAGCTGTGTTTGAGTTTCAAGAAAATCCCAATATCTAGATGTTCATGTGATTTTTACTCTTTTTAAAGCCTGTGAAACCGTAAAAGACACGCATGCTTATGCAAGCTAAATCCATTCTGTGTGCCGTCACTTTGCAGCCTCTACTCAAGAGTCTGAATGTGCTAACTTTGAAAAGAATGCTGTTCTGTTGAAAAAAATATATGGATTCTTTCCTTAGTGTATGAAAGTTTGCTGACACCAGACCTAGACGATATTTCCCAAACTTTTTTTACTGATATTTTTCTGAGAGCAAAAGAGCGTCAGCATGTACCCCTGGGAATCTGGGAACATATCCTGAAACAGTGAACCACAAGCACATGGTTTTGTTGAAGCCTTGCCTTATACATTTATGATTTGTATGGGTTTTATATCTATTCCATCATATACTTATACTTGGCTTATGCTCAAGACAATGTGTTAAATTGCCCTCAAGTTAAATTCTTTAACTTTTGCCTACAAAATTTTAAAGAAAGTTTACACTCCAGAAAAGTGTCTAATTTACCCAATAAGACAGAGGCAAGAAAACAAGAAGTAACCCATAAAAGGGAGGAGATTGTAAACTATACACAAGAGCAACATTTACAGGCTATGTACTTGACTCGAAGATGTCCCTTTTTCCATCTTATTTCCCGTACCTCCACTCTCACATCTGAGTGACCAAAGCACATGTACCAAATAATCATTGAGCAAAAAGTCAGGAGGCTTATTTTTAGAAGTGCCTGCCCCCAGTTTGCATGAGATTTGGCACTAGGCCTTTTCTAACCCCTGCCTCACACGGTCACCATTTCATTTCTCCTAAATCACTTTTACAAAGATGGTGAAGAATTTTGACCTTAGGTACCAGCACCAACTGATTGGAAGCAACTGCCTAAAGCACTGTATGGAGAATGATTGTGAATTTGTGTGTGGCATAGTCAGTCACTGTGTCAGCCATGGGTGGAGGAGTTAGCAGCTAGTGGTCCAGGTGACAGATACATGTCACCCCTGCTCTATTCAGCACCAGTTACTATTGAAAAACAATTTCTAAATTCTGGGAGGTCCTGCTTGATGCTGGAGACTTGTCTAAACCAAGTTCTCTGAGTCACAAAGCATCCATGTTAGGGGTCCTTTCAGCCACAGGCATGATTTCAGGAACCTACATAGTATAGTGCCACGGCCAGCATTGTAATCATTCAAAGCCCATTAGTCTATGTCGTAATTAATAGAGGTATAATATCTGTCCTATTGTGGCCCTTCAGATTTCAGCTTCTCTTAGACACCTCTCTTCTTCTGTTTCATGAAATGCTGTTGACTGTATGACAGCCAAATATGACTTTATATTGATCTTTTAGGGTGTTAGTATAATTAGAGGTTTTATCCAGAGGCATCTTCTCTGAGAAGCCAGAAGTCTGTCAGCCACTCCCTCTTGGGAGATCTCACAAATCTTTCATATGACAACACACTCTTCTCTTAGGCTTTCCCACCACCTATTTCTGCTGTAAAATCACTAGTGCTGTTTAGTGCTTGACTTTTCTGGTACAATTCTTATTTTTTCTGGAATTACTTAGATTACTCCCAATTTATAACATCTCTCTTTTCCTAAGTTCGTAGAAAGACAAAATACTTATCAATCCATTTATAAGCAAAAAAACAAAAAAGCAAAACAAAACCAAAAAACACACAAAAACACATTCATTCTTAAAAGCTGATATCAACATGTTTAATGTTCAATTTCGCTCTTAGTTCAGGCAGGGAAACTGTTCTTTTTATTATTTCTATTTTTCAGATGAGACAACTAAGAAGTGGAAATTACTTTCTAGCTGATAAGCCCTGAAGCCAAGACTCAATCCATATATTTTGACAACAAATCCAGGGATCTTGGAACTGGGTTATGCTCTCTCCCTTCTTGCCCAGGAAAACTACTAACAGGTTCCAATCCCTGTCTTCAGTTCCATTGCTTAGCTGAGCTCAATGATTTTGCGAGTTGGTGTTTGCTAAATATTTGGCCAAGAAGTAAACCAGTGAATATATTCATATAACCCATTGTATCTATAGAATCACTTAAGATACATTTTTCACATCTACCTGCTTAGAATATCTCAGTTTAAATTCAACTTCACAACCCTGTACAAAAAGTAGAATTAAGTATTGATAAAACTATCTAAAAATAAG
This sequence comes from Panthera uncia, assembly GCF_023721935.1. NCBI lineage: Eukaryota > Metazoa > Chordata > Mammalia > Carnivora > Felidae > Panthera > Panthera uncia. Next base: position 43,126,259 of record NC_064816.1, read on the forward strand.
GAGACTCTCATACTGTTTAAATAATTTATTAAAGTGAAAGTGGTTACAACATAAGGACTAGAATCCAGATATCCTGAGTTAATTCTACTATCTTTTTTCTACACAACACAGCTTAATTGAAATAAATGTAGTATACTGTACTGTGTGTGTGTGTGTGTGTGTGTGTGTGTGTATGTGTGTGTGTGTTTATAAAAGTTCTAGTTCTGTGGGTGCCTGGCTGGCTCAGTCAGTAGAGCGTGCAACTCTTGAACTTGGGTTGTGAGTTCAAGACCTACATTGGATATAGAGATTACTTAATTTTTTAAAATTTAAATAAAAAGTTCAAATGTTCTGATTTTATCAATAACTACCTGTGTGATTCTTATCAAGCTACAGGGTATCTTTGGATCCCACTTTTGTCATTTGTCAAATTAAGATTTAGGGTTTGATGTTATACATATAGAGTTGTGGATTTTTAATGCTGAAAGATACTTAGAGACCATCTAGTTGTACTCCCTCATTTACAGATAAGTAAATTTACAGATAAGGAAAACTGATCTTTTCTAGCTCTAAAATAAATTCAGAGAGGACCATATGGGTTCCTAACAGAATCAACTCTTGTGAATACTGTGACTACCCACTTACCAAATGTGTGGTTGTGATCCACGCATGTAGCTTCTCTAGATTTAAGTTTCCTGCTCTGTGAAATTCAAGGGGTCATGCTAAGTTTTCTTTCACATTTAAAACTTTGAGGATTAAGAAAGGCATCTTTGAAAACTGACATTTGTGCTACCCCTGGGACAGGACTCAGAATGTCATGAAGCATAACGTAAGTCTAGAAAGAAATTAGCATCAGGAACATGTTAAGAGCATCCATCCAAAGGACTCTGATCACAGGGTGAATTTGCTCAATGAATACTTAAATTTGAAAATTGCTTGATTGATGTCTTACTTGAAAACTAATAACCCAACATTCTTTGCTGTTGGCCCAAAAATATGGAAAAACGAACCAAGTAAGAGAATGAAATGTTGTTGTTCATTGCCTATAGATTTGGAGGCTACAAGCCAAAAAACCATCACTAGGTCCTTCTTCCCTAATGGATATCACATTATAACTAGTCTCAGCATTTTTCAATTGAGCATCAGAAGCTTCACAATCTATTAAACATTGTATTCCAAGTATCTGTTTACTGAGTTGTTACAAATTGCCAATGGGACAGGAACTGTCAGTCATTTCCAGAGCAATTAGTGTGTGAAAACTTATCAAAAGAAATCTGTCAAGTTTGAATAAGTATAAATACTGCATAGAAGTCCCTAAGGAAATCAAACTGAGTGGGATACATTTTTCCTCATTGCAGTACATTAGAATTTATTTTGTTTTATTTACTTGGCTCTGTTTTTTAGCATGTTGATAGCATGTCATTTAACCCAATGGATTAATGTTTTGCTCTGATAAAAATAGACTTTGCTTTTTAGAGGAGAACTAGAGTGTCTCCTTGAGTGATACAGTAGTGGCTCCTTCCTTTCAAATTTGGAGAGCTCTTGTTTGCTTCCTGGAGGGAGCACTGGAATGGGAGTAGAGCTAAAAGGACTCTTAGATACAGGTCTTCTTCGACTTAGGATGGGGTTACATCCCAATAAACCCATTGTAAGTAGCAATGCATTCACTTAGCCTAGCCTCCCATAAACTCTGAGAACCATCTGTAGTCTCCTTTGCCACTTTTTGACTCTGTGACCTTACCCTTTCTAGGCTTAAGATTTTTCATGTCTTTAAAACAAAGAAATAGAACAGGTGATCCACTGGGTAATTTTTAGCTTTACTGCACATTTTACCTGCACTGATGCCTGCATTATCATTGTATTATACTTCTTATGCTCTTTCCCCCCGTCCTGGAAAATAAAAATATACTGTTTACAAGAAGTGATATTTGCTGTAAAGAAAAAAGAATTAATATCTTAGAGATGTCCCCCTTTCAGGAGGCTCAGCATGATCTCACCAGTGCACCAACCAAGATTTTTTGAATGACATTTGTACTTTAGGACTCAACAGTATTTACAAAGGTCACATGTTCAACTGATGTTAGTTATGATCTCTAACACCATCCATTTGAGACCATTTTTGGCAACTGCGGTATGTTCCTTTTTCTACACCATGGAAAATGGCCATAGTGTTATATTATTATTATATTTTGGGAAGGTTATTATAATTTTAAATCAACATTTTGTTATTTTCTGTTGTTTAAACTCATTTAATGATCCTCCCAACACTGAAGTGATAGAGTTAATAATCTTCATGTTATACTTAACGTTTGTTGAATTGAAGTCATTACTATTTGTTCAGGGTTTCCCAACCTAGGTTTTGTGATCTATTAATAGATGTTTTAGAAAAATGGTATATATGTAGAGGGGACGAGGAGATTTTATGATCAGAAGAAGAGATTTTATTATCATTTTATACAGTAAGTTGGTATGCTTAAACTCATGCTCTAAGGAATTTGAGGAATCTTGGCATATTAAAAATCCTTTGCAAGTCTTGAAAGGATAAATTTGAAAATCTATTAAAATTTATTTAATCTAGGTCTTCTCAAAGCCATTTGATCATGTAACCCATCTAAATTTAGGAAAGGTGGGAGGGAGAGAACTTCTGTAAACAAGAAATTAACATTCCAAGGACCACAGTTCAGGAAATGCTGCAGTATATGCTTAAGGTTGTTTGTATCTTCTCCTAAAGTACTAAGTCACGTATGTCACAAAAACAGTGAAGCCAGAATAATTAGCTTATTTTTAAATAGCCAAACAGCATGTTAATTGGGTATTTTTTTTGTTTTTACTTTTAAAATGGCTAACTTTTAATGATTTAGATGTGCTTATGATTCATAGTGCTTTCACGTAAAAGAATCCTCACTACATACCTGCATCACATTTGTTATTATCCCTACTTGATAGGTTAAAAGTTGAAAGTGAGTATGTTTAAGTGTCATTCCTTATGTAATACAGGTTTAAATTTTGGTCTTTTTTTTTAACTCTAATTAGAAAAATGACAAATTAGATGTTCTTCTTTCTTTCTTTCTTTCCTTTTCTTTTTTTTTTTTTTTTTCTGATATCCATGGTCCATACAACTTTCTAATTGCCTTGTCCCACAGAATTCAGCGAGGTTGCTATCACTGGCCACTAGCAACAATCTTGAGAAATGTCTTTAGAAAAAGAAAATACAGTTTTGTATATTTGATTACAGCTTTCCTTGGAGGTGTGGGTTGATTAATGTTGTGCTGGTAAATTACTTTCTAACTTCTACCTTGTGATTTTGGAGATGCTAATTTATACTTAAATCTCTCATGTAGCTAATTAGGGCATAGACAGTGTTCTCCTCATTGTTCATATGAGAACATTGATATGCTCAGAGATCTCTTGGTTTGCCCAAAACTCACACACAAATTGAGTGATCAGTACATAGTGCTGTGCTGTTTGCTCTGCTGTTTGTTAAAATCTCCTGTTTTTCATGGGTAAACAGCCATACCAATTGAACTTCCCCATGATCTCTTATAGGGGCTTTCCTCCCCCAGATTTTAGTTTCTTCAAGAAGTGACTAGCTTGCTGGGAAGCACTTGCTTATTTATACTGAGTATCCTCTTGACATCAGCATGGGGTTACTTATAATTACAGGCACATGCGTAAATAAAATGATTAACTATTCTCATATAAACATAATTATATCTCTCTAAAATAATACAGGAGGAAACGTTATAATCCAGGGATAAAGGGAAAGCAATCTGCATGACCCCTCCTTTGTATGTAAACAGTGGATTATTAAGGCAGAATATGTTTCCTGTTGCACATTTGGTTATTGAGGTCAATCACGCTTGGGACTCATCTGAGTATTAAAAAACAAAAATGCCTTTATAGCAATTAGTGTTCTCTTTACAAAGCTGAAGCCTTTCTCCCATTTTCCAAGGACACTGCATACTTTTAAACTTCTGCCTAGAATTCTATTAAAGAAAGATATATAAGAATTCAGCCAGCTGGTTCTGAAACCAGAATCTTCTTTTGCATCTAGTTTTCCCCCTCCCCTACCAATGTAGTTTTTAGAGATAAAGTGGGGGCACATTAATCATTGCCAGTGCCTCGTATATCACTTCTCCAGCTTTGGACACATCTGGAGATCACACTTTAAAGAGAGGAACCATGGAATGCCTCGAGCTGAAGACATTTGATTTCCTTGGAGCACAGTGGTTCACTGCAGCAATTCATGCCAGCTCACTGTCAGTGAGGGTTCTTCTCAGAAATTGAAAGCATGGGATCACATATTCATTCGCAAAACATTTACCTAATTCTTAAGAAAAATTAGAACTTTGTAACAGATGTTTTCACGTCTGGCTGCCCATTACACAAATCCCACTGGCATTCTGGGATGAATAAGCATTGGCAAAAAAAAAACGTTGCTCTTGGACTGCTGTTTCATATGCAGTCCCTTATAAATATAATAAATTTTTCAGCCAATATTTTTAGGTACACATTTACATTTGGGACCAGCCCTCCGGCCAGTCAGCATGTGTTTAGCAAGTATTTGCTGCAATATTAAACAACCGTCTCACTCAAATAATGGAAAAATAGTTCAACTATGCAAGAAAGAGTAGGAATGTGTGTTGATAGTAAGAAGTTTTGGGAGAAGACTAAACTGAGACCCAGAAATTATTCTGTACCTTCATAGGGCCAAGAGTTTGGATTTAGTTACTTTGTTCTCCAGTGCTAACGTTTCTCAGTTGATGGAAAACTGTAAAATGTGTTGAAAAACACAAAGTGCTATGCTGCACCATAACAATTATTATATATAAAATGAAAGAAGTGATCCAAATGGTTTTCAGGGTGGCTTCCAGCCTTACTGTATCAAAATTATAGACTGTCTGGGTCTATAATTTGTGCATGAACTCAGTAAGTATTGTGCGGTGCTTGGCACATGCTTAGCAAACTATAAATGCTTATTCCCTTGGCTTAAAGAGGTTGGACTTGCTTTAATCAACTATCAGTGTGTTCTTTTTAGTTCTCTAGAGATAAAATCTTATTGACTGACAGTAGGAGTACTGGTAAAATATTTAAGGGATTGTGATCACTTCCTGTTTATATTTAGCAGGCTGAAAAAAAATCAGTGGGCAAAATGTGAGTTTCTAACTTGCCCATTTTTTTCATGAATACAGTAGCATTCTAATGCTTGAAAACATTTTTGCAATGATGATTCCTTTGCTTTCAGAGCTCAGTTATGCCTGGATCTTCAATGAATACCCTTCCTATCAGGATAACCGCCGCTTCGTTTCTCAAGAGACTGGGAATCTGTATATTGCCAAAGTAGAAAAGTCAGATGTTGGGAACTATACCTGTGTGGTTACGAATACAGTGACAAATCACAAGGTCCTGGGACCACCCACACCACTAATATTGAGAAATGATGGTGAGTTTCCTAAGGGATTTTGTTATTCCCGTGTTTTGAGATCATATGTTGCATATGGAAAACTGTTATATTATTGGCACACAAACGCTGTCTAAATGAAATTTAAGAAAAGTTTAATGCTTTTTACATTTGGTTGCCTATATTTGCTCCACTTTGTGTAAGAAGTAAGCCCATGAATCTGTTTTGAAAACTAATTAGAAATTTAATTGCTAATCTCAACAGGAATGGAATGTGGATTTAGGTGAGTATAAATAACAAAGTGTTTCTTTTTCACTTAAAATGTATACACAAGCAGAATGAAGTAGAAGGTTGAACACCTAGCTCATTAATCAATTCTATGTGATTTAGTATTAAGTGTCCAGAAAGAAGTTTTAAATTATCCAAATAACTTCTGGATTTATGATACAAATGACATAGTTCACACTACAATGAAATGCAGGAATACCAAGGCTTATTTGAGAAATAAATTTTAATTTCCAATACTTTTGTGAAAATGTTTCAAGAAAACATGTGATTTTCCCCTTAATTACCTGGATGAATGACATAACAGTGTATGGTAATTCACTGTGTGCTTTTCAAAGGCAATCTTACTGAACTGTATGCCAAAAATCTAGTTCCACTATGCCTTTTCCCCACCAGGAGTCTTTTTATGAATTCTGTCCCCTCTTCTTGAGATGCTTCTCCTCCTCTGAGTCCCAGCCTTTCATTTTGACTAAATGATACTGGCCCTTTCATTTTCTTCAAGTATATCACTTTCTCCCGGAAGTTAGATCTGTCTGACTCCCTCCCGACTATGCTGCATCAGGTATCTTCTCTGTCAAGTCCAATAAAGCCCATTACTATAACCCCAAGAACTCTTCATTTTGTATCACAATTACCAGTGTGTTTCCCTGTCTCCCTAACTATAAACTTGCTATTTTAGAAGCACATGTAGTGCCTTGATCACTAGTGTATCTCCAATACCTGTACAATACCTGGAACATAGGAGATTCTTAAGAGATATTTGTGGAGTAAAAGAAAACAAAACACAATTAAGTCTTTCAATAATGGCCAGTATAGAGATTTAAGCAGCCATGGTTAAATATTTATGTTTCTATTCTTTTTAAATTCCATGCCCATCAAGTACACACTTGAGCCTTCCATTATCAACAGGAATTACTAGACCCATTGTACAGGTAAGGAAACTGCCAGACAAGAATGTTAATAACAAGCTTTTACTAGGTACTTAACTATTTGCTGGATGCTCAGAATTTTACCAGGATTATTTCAGTGAAACCTCAAGCAACTATATGAGGAATATCCTCTTTTATCTTTTATAGATGAATGAACTGGGGCTCAGACATGTTAAATAACAAACCCCAAAGCCACATACCTAGCTAAAAACTAATGGCTCTACAGTTCACACTTAGCTCCCACGTCCTGTTGATTCCAGAGCTAATACATTAATGCCTCAATCACTAGGTTTCATTTCATTACACTCTACCACCTCTTACCTGAATTTGTACAACACAAACTTGCGGATTCAAGCCTAGAACTCAGATTTCTCTCCAAATATGTTCTTCTTCCCTTCTGTACTGAAGGGACTTTGTACCCAGGTGCGGCTGTGAATATGAATTTCTTAGAACAGGATATTTGTAGACAAACCAACTTGCAAATAGGGTCTGAGCATCCTTACAGCATAAACCATACTATGGAATTTTTTAGCAAATGATGTAGATTTGAATCATTCCTTTATTTACTCATGCATTTAACATGTATTTATTTAGCACTTACTATGTGACAGCCACTATTAGTGCAGTGAACAAGAACAATAGGGCCTCTATCTCATTTCACCCACATGTTCTGGGAGGACACAGGTAAAAAAAAAACATAAACAAAAACAAAAACCCAATTACTTTAGTACTAAATAAAACAGTATGATAAAATACAGGTCCTATGGAGTGGAATGTCTACTTCAGGCAGAATTGTCACTGAAAACCTTTCTGAGGAGATGACATATGAGCTGAGACTTGAATTCTAAGAAGTCAGCCCCTGTGATGGTCAGAGGGAGGAGCAGTGCAGACTAAGTTGACATCACATGCAAAGGCCCTGAGGCCTGAAAAAACACTGGGCATGTTCAGGAAGAAAAGAGAATGTGAGCATAGACAGAGCATAATGAGCAGGGTGAAGGTTGCTTCGAGTTGATATTGGAAAAGAATCAGTAGCCAGATCGTGTAGACCATGGAAAAAATCCTGGATTTTATCTCGAGTGCAGTGAGAAGCCATTAGAGGATTTTATGCAAGATAGTGATGTATGTTTTGTAAAAGTTTCCTTAGCTACTGTGTAGAGATTGACTAAACAAGTGAGAGTGGTCGCTGCATGTCCAACTGAAAGACTCTGCAGCAATTCAGTTGGGAAATGGTGGCAGCTTGAACTAGGGAGTAGCAGGGGGAACAGAGAAGTGGATGGATTGAGAATCTGGTTTGCGGGTAAAGCTGCCCGAATTTGCCTATGCACTGAATGTGGGAGGTGTTGGAAGAGAAAATCAGGGGTGACACATAGGTTTCTGGTGTAACAAGTGGGTTGATGGGAATGCCATTTACTGAGGTTTTACTGAACAGGGTTGGAAGGGGGAAATCCAAAGTATTATTTTAGTCATTATTTGTAAAGCCAAAAGCTTGACTTTTCTCTTGGCAACAGAAAGAAGTATTTGCTTTCTGCTGCTTCTGCCATCTCTCTGTCATAACACCCGTCTGATATATTCACATGTGCTTATTCAGCTCGCCTTCTCCACCTCGCCGACATTGTGATCAAGCACAGATTGTAGGTTTCATCCAGCTTTGTTCTGGGGACCAGCACAGTGCTTGCCAGATGACACACGTTAAATTAATATGTTGGAATAAGCTGAATTAGATTAAATAAAACTAAAAATTTTATCCATTTAAAAAACTATCGATGCTCTCTCTCCAGACCTAAGGATGAAGAAACTTTGTCAAAAGATGTGCTCCAATGGCGTTTTGTATAGAATTATTTAAAAATAAATCCCTCTGACCTCTGTTTATCATGCACTTACACCAGAATGTCTGTTCAGTGGTGTTATCCATTCAGGTGTCTCAAGTAACAAATGTAATGAAATATTGATGATTCACTAAGACCTAGCCCAGGAGACATGTTGCACAGAGTTGCTAGAAGGAACACAAATTCAGGAACATAAGAACTCCAGAATCATGGACACCTCAAGTTGGCAACAACTTTGCCTTTTGCTTGGTTTTTAGATATATCTTGACTTGTGTAATATATCTTCATAGAGATGCCAAATGTTTTTGATAGAATATTTTATCACAAAATTAGCAGAATAAGGATCTCATTCTTCAGCAATTAATGCCCATTCATTCTTAATTTCCACGAGAGTTGCATGGTGAAAATTCATAATATGTCTATTCCATTTGGGCTGGAGTATATAAAATGGATACTTGAACTATATTACTGAGCACAAAATAGGTTATTTAATTAGCTCTTTCTGGAGGTAAGAGAAAAGGAGAAATATAAATCAAGAAGAGATTGCAAAATAAAGATGACATTCTTATTAAAGTCTATTCTACAGGAATAAAATCAATAAAATTATCATTCTGTATGATCTTGTATTTAGGGACTGTATATTAGACTGATAAGTACAAGGCTGTATAGAATTTGTACAATCATTTTGTTAATTGAAGCTCTCTCAAAATTGCACATCCTCCTTCTGCCTCCGAAATGCAAATAAGCAAGGCAACAGTTTATTGCCTGAAGTGAACTAATTACCATGGCTAGTCATTTTCTCTGCTAAGTGCAGATGTAGTTTAAAGAACTAGATGTCCTCAATATTCAGGTTATTTCCTTGGAGTTCCAGCTAAGCATTTCTGGACTATGATTCATAGTTTCCAGCCCATAAGGTGACAGTGAGTCATAAAGAGTGAACAGTGAACGTTGACTCAAGTCCTGAAAGGCGTCAAGTGTGATGTGTCCCATGTTTATCCCACTGACCCTTTTTACCCCTTGTCCCCAGCTCACCACAAGTCAGCAAGACTTCAGTACTTTATGTTCCCTTCACACCCCCACACTGTTCACCTGGCTCACCCCTTCCTGTGTCTCAGATTGTTACTGAAATGTAGAACAGGATGGTTTAGAGGTCAGACCTGAGGACTCTGGAACTGGGCTCCCAGGATAGAATACAGCTGCGCCACTTATTAGCTATGTGACTGTGGATGTCCGTTTCATCTCCCTGTGCTCCGTTTTCTCATCAGTCAAGTGAGGATGATAGTACCTAGCTCAGAGGCTTATTTTCTGGGTTAAATTACAAATAAAGTGCTTTGATCAATGACAAAATAGAAAGGCAGCATCAGTAACTTACTTACATAGATATACTCAACAAATTATATCTATATACTTAATATTTTTTAATGTTTACTTTTGAGAGAGAGAGAGAGTACATGTGTGTGCACAAGCAGGGGAGAGGCAGAGAGAGAGAGGGACACAGAGGATCTGAAGCAGGCTCTGTGCTGACAGCAGAGACCCCAATGGGGGGGACTCGAACTGTTAGATCACAACCTGAGCCAAAGTCAGACACTTAACCAGCAGAGCCACCCAGGCACCCCTCAACAAATTATATTTTTAAAAACAGATTACATAGTGTATAGATAGTATGATCCTTGTTTTGTAAAGTATATGTGAATTAGGACAGAGAAGGTTGGAAATACTGCTCTTCAAAATGCTAACAGTGTTAAACTTTGAAGTGTTTAACTTTCAGTGGCAAAATGTTTGATTCTTATTTTTTTTCTATTTGTTGTATTTTCTAATTTTTCTACAATGATTAGAGATATTTTGAATTTTTAGAAAAACATTTGGTAAAAGGGTTATGTATAGATTATTGACTCTACAAGACACTTAGAGATCACCCAGTTTTCTATCTTTATTCTTTGACAAAGAAGAGCATTGAAAACCAGGAGAGTAAGGTGAGGAAGTACCGGGGAGAAATGCCCAGTGCTCTGTCGCTGTGCCGTTTAACTGAGGTTCAGGAAAGCTGTTTGGGGCTCTAGATTAATAGATTTACCTTGTACCTTTTATGTTATGACTTAAATATTTTTAATATTGATAGTTCTCCTAAATAATGACATGTTGCTGTATAGTACTTACTTCCAGGAAGTATACAGTTGAGAGTTATTAGACAAATGTGAGAGAGTTTTATATCAGAGTTTATTTACCTAGATATTTTGAAATCTGCTTTGGAAAGATAATGTAACTTGTTGTGTGGGAAAGTGCACCTGTTACTTAGGTACCATGAAGAAAAGCAAGATTTAATTGAGAAAACTATATCATAATTATTTTTAAGACAGGTACTAAAGTCATCTATGGATCAATATTAGCCAACTGCTGGTTATTAATGATGATGAGCCTGCTCTATTATGAGCTTCCTAAACAGATATCAAAGGATTATCCCTAAATTTCTATAAACAAAGGTAATAGATTACCCATACAACATTAACTACAAGAGAAATCGTAGATTTAGGTGATAGTTATAATAGCTATTTCTTCTGTCTTTAATCACTACCCCCAACTCCTTCTAAAATGGCTGAAGAGGAGAAAAATTGGCAGATATTAGTACAGTCTTGGGAAAATGAGGTCATGTCCATGAGGATGTTTATGTACATTACATTTATATATAATTGAGCAGGAGTTATTATATGACCTCTGCCTTTTCTCTCTCTTTTTCCCTAGGCTGGCTGGGGATTGGTTTGGCAGTCCTTTGTTTTCCTTATTAGAACCAAGACAGATTTTGAGCAGTTCATAGCCAGCGTCTGTGGGATGGATCTGTGCTTTGTATGGTGGATATTAAATGTTTTCGAATATTATCTCTAATGATAACTCTAAATAGAGGAAACACTAAGGAACAGGGAATAAAGGGTTTATCTTATCTTAGAGTTTCAAAATCTCTCTCTTTCCTTCTTTTCTCTTTCTCTTCCATTTCTGTGTGTATATACATTTACAAACATGTATGTAGGCTATGTTGTGTAAATACACATATGTTTTATACACAAGATATATATTGCCATTGGAAGTTAAAATGTAAACTTCACTTTTCCATGTAAAGTTAAATTATTTAAAATTTGTATAACCAGAGTAACTGGTGATATTTTTCTAAGTTCTCACTCATTTTTCCCAGCCTAATTTTATGTAGCCATGAAAATTCTGGGGTGCCTGGGTGACTCAACCGGTTAAGCATCCAACTCTTGATTTCGGCTCAGGTCATGATCTCACAGTGGTGGTATTGAGCCCTGTGGTGAGCTCTGTGCTGAACATAGAGCCAGCTTGGGATTCTCTCTCTTACTCTCTCTCTGTCCCTCTCCCTGGTTCATGCTCTCTCTCTCACAAAAGAAAAAAAAAAAAAAAAGAAAGAAAGAAAGAAAGAAAGAAAGAAAGAAAGAAAGAAAGAAAATGCTGAGCATGGTCAGCACTGAAGTATTTAACATTCTCACCTGAAATCACCTTTAACCTAGTGGACAAGAGACCAGCTAACAACTTGAGTTTCCTGCAGTTTCAGAGCAGGAGGGACAGAAATAGATGTGCTGGACATAGGGTTGAGAATGTCCCTGGGTGGTGCCAACCACCTTTATCTCTTTTGCCATGGCCTCACCTCACCTGGGTTGCTGTGAAAGGGGGACAGGACTAAAAGTCAAGAAGAAAAGAAGCCATGGGAATCTGGGCTGCAGTCCCAGATCTACCACTAACTCACATGACACAATCGTGCCATTTCTTTAGTCCTCAGTTTTCTCAGCTATTAAAATGATTAATTTCTAATAAACCATATCTAAGGTTTCATCTAGTTATCCTCTAGGATTCCAGTCACAACTTTTGTACATTACCGTACTCCAGTCTGAGTATTCGCACAAGGTAGATAATATTAGATGCTAATCAACAGATTGCTGTTCATTGGATTGGATTTCTCCCAATGCTAAAAACCAATCCTAGCACAAAACTAGGTGCATTCACTCTTTCTGACCGAAATGGTCATTTGTGAGCCTTCACCTCTATGACTAATGGTGGCTCAGAAGACTGCATTCCCCTCAAAGTTCCAAATTTAAGACCAAAGACTAAAAACTGGAACACATAAAACTAGAACATTCTGGAATATTCTGTAATATTGATGCAGTGTAATGTATCCTCCGTTATGATATGCCATCTGTTGATAGTAGACTTTTGTAATATTGCCCCAAACTGGATTAGAACCTCAAGTGAGCATTAACAACCAGTGTGTGTCTTCATAAACAAAGCACCTTTATTGGTAGGCCACTTAACCTTGTGGGATCAGATCAGAAACCCAGTCATTAAGAAGATCTTTTTTTTTTTTTAATTGTAAACTTGATCTACAACATTTTATTGATGACCTAGTGTATATACTAGCAAGGATGACACCTCTGCTTGGCAGTGGGTAGAAATACGTTCTTCACTCAGACATATTTCTTTGTTACTTAAGATCTAGAGTTTATACCAAAACACTTTGTTTTATTTTACTCTCACTTCTAATTGCAACTTTTGTGTGGCTTTGTCATAGCAATCATGTCTTGTTTTTAATTCTCTAACAACATCACAGTTGAGGATCTGTGGGCGTAAAACATGTTTTATGAGGAGAATATCTAAATGACTAAAGGATGTGAGATATTTTGCTAAACTGCCATTGCTAATCTGATTTAATAGTGTCTTAATGGCTCTGGATATTTTGAAGGCTTGACAAGCTTAGAAACTTGGCAGTCAGCTTTAGACCCCTAGCACAGTTGTTCCCTTTCGGGTCCATGTGGGCCAAAGGTCTTAGATGGTCATTTAACTAGTCAGTTAGAAAGCATCTGTTAAGTACCCGTTGTGTGTGGCACGCTATAAAATAAAAAGATGCGCACTCAGCCCCTGAAACCCTACAGTCTTAGAGAATTCCAAATGAGTGAAGGCTCTAAAGTTTCGTTCTTATTGGAGTCACTGAATTGAGTTCCGGAAAACACATTTACAGACAGTAGGATTAGAAATGAATAAGGGAAGCAGAAGTGCCTAGCCTAAAATAAAGATGACTTGGAGCATTCATTTGATTATGCATTTAACCAACAAATATTCATGGAGCACCTATTGTATGCTTGTCACTAGGAATGCAGAAGTCTTTCTGTGCTAGATTATAGTCTAGCTGAGGAGCCTCACTGCAGTCTGAGGCAGGAGTGGGGCCACATTAGGGGAAAGTGGAGAAGTAAAGCAGGTTCATTTAAGTTTCTTTTGTAATAAGAGCCTGCAGTGGAGGGTGAAGTGAGATTGTGTATTAATTGTGCCTTGGAGGTGAGGAAATCTGACCTGGTTGTTGGGAATCAGTCCAAGCTTCCATCAAGACTTGAGGAAGGTAAAGAATTCCTGGCAGTGAGGACAGAATTTGTGTAAACCAGGAGTCAGCAGACTCCCTCCTGCAGGCCACTTCTGCCCATGGCCTGTTTTTGTAAATAAAGTTTACCGTTTTGTCCATAGAAATGTTGGGTGTTCTTACTTAATTCGTAGATACTTTATAATTTTTGTTGCTATTGCAAATGGTTTCTTATTTTGAATCACATTCTCTAGTTAGTTATTGCTGATGTACAGAAATGCTATTTTTTTGTGTGTGAGTCTACATTTGGCAAGCTTGCTGACATCTCTTGTTAGTTCTAATAGTTTGTCAATTCTATCAACTCTCTCAAACTTTGCTATTTTTCTCATTTCCTCTAAGCCAAGGGTCAGCCAGCTTAGGGCTCATGGGTCGTATAGCATACCATCTTTTTGTAAATAAGATTTTATTGGACCATAGCCATGTCCTTTTTGTTTACATATTGTCTGTGGATGCTTTTCAGCTACAGTGGCAGAGTTAAGTTGTAACAGAGACTGCATGGCTCATAAAACCTAAATAAAATCCTTGTTTTCTGTCACTTTACAGTAAAACTTTGCCAATCCCTGACAACATGATAATATTTTTAAATATCTGAAGACTGTCCATCAAAAGACTTGTTTTTTTGTGGCTACAAAGACTTGAACTAGGACTAACATGCACAAATTAGAGGGAGAGAGAGAGAGTATTTTATTGAAGACCACGTGAAGAACGTTTTAGTAGGCTGAACATAAAAGTACTTACTCAATGGAAGATGAAAGCTGGCTTTCTTTCACTTAAAAGAAGACGACCTTGTAATTACTTGTCCAAACTGGAAACTGTTAGCAAATTATTTCAGGATTTCAGGTAAACCAGGACTCTTTGAGTCAAACCCAGATGCATTCACTCTACCTTTATAGGAGATTGCCTTCTGGAGCAACTCAAGTTACCTCTGCACTTTAATTATTGAGAAGGAAGCAAAGAATTCAGGTTTGAGGTCAAAATGTTTATTTTCACATCCCACAGATTTCTGAATACACCCTAAAACACCAAGTTTAAGAGGTGATGTACAGCCTTCAGTCTCTTTATTCCTCTTCTCCAGCATTGGAGAGGTTGTTGTTTGTGTCATCGTTGTCTCAAACTCAGTGGAAATTCAACTATTGGAGGGTGGAAGGTGGTAAAAGATTTTCCTTGGGTGGTCCCCTAGACTTCACAATGTTTCCTTCAACCAAGAACAAAACAAGTCTTTTTTAAAAGAGCAAAGTGTTAAACTCAGACAAAAGGATTAGTATGACTCATGAGATATTTCAAAATATGTGTAGATTAATGATCTGTATATGCATCATATGACAGTCCACAAGAAAGTCAATGTGGGAACTTTTCATAAGATGATGTTTGCAATTTTTTTACTAGAAAATACCACTTTGTGGAAGTTGGTAAAAGTCCCTTCTATGGTTTAATTTAGCAAGCACAGATTCCAGCTAAGGCAGGTGTTGGCAAAATGTTATGGCACGCAACTCTGCAAAGTGGCTTCTTTCTGCCAACACAGCGCTCTGCAAATTGTAGTTAAACAAGCATGGTGTGTGGCTGATTTCTCTTTCATAGTCTGTAATTTGCCAGTTATTTTGTTAAATTCTATGTTCTTACAGACATCAGCATCACCTTAATGATTTTCCAGGTTTTAAAAGGGGAACAGTCATTGCCACAAGGTCACCTACAAGTCCAGACTCTTGATGGGCATTGTCACTGGTAGGATTCCATTAATAATACTCTCACAATGACTAGCTCATAAGAGAGGTCTAGCATTACTATGTTATGCTTTTTGCTTTGACGTAACACTTCGTGGTTCCTACAGACATTCTTAAAGTGTACTCTGTGACCAGAAGCTTCAACATCACCTGTGAAATTGTTACCAATGCACATTCTTGGTCTCCATGTCCACATTCTAAATCAGAAACTTAAGCCTTCAAGGTGATTTAAAGTTTGAGATCCACTGGTTTAGAAAAAGACCTTAGTGGGGCGCCTGGGTGGCGCAGTCGGTTAAGCGTCCGACTTCAGCCAGGTCACGATCTCGCGGTCCGTGAGTTCCAGCCCCGCGTCAGGCTCTGGGCTGATGGCTCGGAGCCTGGAGCCTGTTTCCGATTCTGTGTCTCCCTCTCTCTCTGCCCCTCCCCCGTTCATGCTCTGTCTCTCTCTGTCCCAAAAATAAATAAAAAAAAAAAAAAAAACGTTGAAAAAAAAAAAAAGAAAGAAAAAGACCTTAGTAACTTCTAGCCATGTCTTTCTCAGAAAGTCAACTCTTTCAGTTATTCAGTAAACAATCATTGCCTACATATGCCTTGTTACCATGAAATGCGCTGAAAAAGAGGAGCCTACAGGTGTCAAGAAGGTAACAACCAGGTGTATGTTACCCACATTGTGCCCCTATTGCTAGGTACATTGCCTGTTTTATGGTTGGTATTACATGAATATTTACTGCATTAATCCATCAGAATATAAATAAAGCTAAGCTCTTGACTCCTGATGATTCTGATGTGTAGAATTTTAAGTGTTGTAATTTTTGCTATTGTTATGGTGGCTCTCTTACTCCACAGAATGGAAAACACTGACGATGCATTTTAACGAATTAAGATTTCCTTTTTTATTTTATGTTTATAAATATGTGTCTAAGTGTGTCCAAAATTGAAAGCAAAAGTTGTCTCTGTAGGGAAATTGTATCATGAATGAATGAAATCATGCAAGAGAAAGGGAATATGGCTGAGATCATATATTCTGGTTGATCTTGATTCTATTATATGCACTCTTTATTTTCACTTACCTTAGTGTGTGGACACAGCTAGGCCTTCATATATTCCCACCTTTTAAATAGTTTGAAGATGGAAAAATGGTCTGGAGCAATTCCATCAGTGGCCTTTCTCTTTCTGCCTAATCATTCTGTGAATCACCAGAGCAGCTGTAGACCAATTAAGTTCAAAAGTGTACAGGTGGTCAAAGGAACGACTTGAAAAATGTGCTCTAGTTATAAGGAGCCTTTTGTTTCATTAAAAAAAATTAAATGGCAACAGCTTTTTAAATTTAATGTACAAAATAAAGGCCAAAATAGTTAAAATGAAATAAATAGTCAAATAAAAATACGGCTTGTTTCAGATGTAACTCAATTACATAGAACAGTTTGCAGGTGTCTCCCCCACCCCAAGTGTTCATAATATAGTTGGAGAAAATTGCTTCCTTCATTTTTTATGACTTTAATACTAGAACAATCTTTATATATAATGAAAATTCTTTAAACATCATGAACACTATGCCATCCCATCTCTGATCCATATCTTTATGTCCTGTAACAACTGCTATAAACACAGATCAATCTGTCTTATTACTAACTCTGTTACTTGAATTTCTATAGCTGTAAATAAAGATCAGTGTGTATCAACCCAGAAATCATCCACATGACCACCCAAACAGCCTAGAGTTCATTTTAGAGAAAAACACGGTCTAAGTGAGTGAACTCATACAAGAAGCCATGATGATGATACTTTAGAAATGACTTTCATGGCTGGAAGGAAGTGCATGATTGACTTAATGGCTATTATGTGTCATAGGAGAAGGCCCATATTCCTACATTTTTCCTCCCTTCCACAAATTTCTACTCGTCACAATTTTTTTCTTTTTTTTTACTGTGATTTTTTAAATGTTATTAAATAATACTATTAACATTAACAGAGAGAGAGAAAGAGACCATGGGCATGGGAGGGGCAGAGAGAGAGAGAGAGAGAGAGAGAGAGAGAGAATCCCAAGAAGGTTCCACACTGTCAGCACAGAGGCTGATGTGGGGCTCAAACCTACGAACCATGAGATCATGACCTGAGCCAAGAGTTAGACACTCAACCAACTGAGCCACCCAATCACCCCACAATTTTTTTTTTCATATGCCTGGTACTGAACTAGGATTTGGGAGGATTACAGAAAAAATTTGAAAGTCTTTCCATTTTTCGAGAAAGTGAAAACACAAAGAAAAAGAGATAACATATATATATATATATATATATATATATATATATATAAATAGCTATAAAGATGATCGACAACAGTAATGCTGTTTGAGAGGGGCCAAAAATTTTATGTGTAAAATTACATTACTTATATGGCAGTGGTTTTTTGGTGAGTTTAAGTGAAAGCAGTCCTCTGAAGGGGCTCCATTTGAGCTGAGACATGAAGCAAGAGAAAAGTTATCCGCCTAAAAATCATAGGAAGCATGAAAAATGAAAGACATTTCCACACAAAGACTTGCAAGCAAATGTTCTTAGAAGCATAACTCATTATCACTAAAAGTGGAGGCAACGTAAATAAATGCCCATTAACTGGTATTATGAGTTGAATTGTGTCCCTCAAAAAAGATATGTTGAAGATGTAACCCTCCTAGTACTCAAAATATGATCTTATCTGGAAATATGGTTTTTATAGGTGCAGTTAATTCAGGTGAAGTCATATCAGACTGCAGTTGTTCATTAATCCAGTATGACTGGTGTCCTTATAAAAGTACAATGGGAAGACACACAGAGAGAATGCCGTGTGATGACAGAAGTAGAGACTGGAGTGATACAGGTGTAAGCTCAGGAACACCAAAGATTTATGGCCACCACCAGAAGCTAGGAGGAGGCAAGGGACAATTCTACCCAGAATGTCAGAGGGAGCAGAGCCCTGTCATCACTTCATTTATGAATTCTACCCTCCACAACTGTGAGAGAATACATTTCTTTTTCTTTAAGCCATTCCGTTTGTGTCACGTTGTTGCTAATATGACCAGGACAGACATAAATAAAATATGGTATAACCATACAGTTGAATAGTATTCAGCAATAAAAAGGAACAAACTACTGATAAATTCTGCAACATGGATGAACCTTGATCACACTATGCCAAGTGAAAGAGCCCAGATACAAAAGAACACATGGTGTATAATTCCATTTATATGAAACATCCAGAAAAGGCAAATTATCAGAGAGAGAAAGCAGATTAGAAGCTGCCTCGGGCTGGAATGGGTTCTGAGGATTGACTATAAATAGACATGAAGGATCATGGGGTGATGGAAATGCTGAAAAAAGTGGATTATGGCCATGACTTTGCAACTTGGTAAATTTACTGAAAATCTTTGAATTTGTATGTAAATTATACCTCAGTAAATGTGTGTGTTTTTTTAAGAAGTCAGGGGAAACAGTAGAGCTGAGGCACAGAGGTGTTAATGCTGTCTGGTCATTTAAAGGCCCCTGTGAGGTATAGAGTAGTCCAGACAGGGGAAGGGAAAAAGGATCCTAGAGGAGTGGACTTTGAGTCTGGGCCTTGATAAGTAGGAGTTTAGGATGAGGAGATGACAGGGCGCAGGACCATGCACACTGTCTCTGCATTGCAGTGATATCTCACTTTCTCAGGACAAGATTGTGTGAGATATATTTTCTCCTTGGTATATCTTTCAGAGCTGGGTTAAAGAAACCTAATGCGTATGTAATGTTTAAAGAAAGAGAAGGCAGGGGGACCACCTGATCACTGCTAAAACAGCCTTGCCTGTTGTATTTTAACATTATTGTCTCATCTCCCTCCCGCACATGATACACTGCAGTGCAGACTGTTATGATTTCCTGGGAGCACAAAAGACCTCTTTCTCCCAAAGCAATTCTTTTTTTAATTAACACTGCTCTTGGAGTACATAGCCACGCGCACACACACACACACACACACACACACACAGAGCACTAAAAGGTGTTAACTTGTTCCTGGGCTAAGAGTCATACTACTGATATTTATGGGACAATGAGTCAACCGTATGGGCTGTTGGTTAGCAAGTTCAGCAGCTGTGGGTGAATGCCGTCATTAGCAAGTGCCACTTCTTTGCTGGTCTAGCTTTGTGGCAAATGCTTAAAGGAAGGCAAACCCGAATTTAAGTGGAAGGGAACCCAAACTGGCCAAAAAGGAAGGAGTGGTTTTGTATCTGAATGTGGCAACATGGATTTAATGTATTTGAATCTAGTTTTCCAGTGTTCTTCATTGCGGTGGTGAGAGGCCATAGTAAAAGAGGAATTGGGGACCAGATTTACAAACTGGAACACCAACTAGTTTGTTGTAAAACTAAAGACAAACTGCTTAACCCCTTTGAGGTTACAGCCTTGCTCACAAAAGGGAGGGATAGATTAGAACCGATTTTAATTGCATTGGGGGGAGTGGGTTATAGTCCTTTTGAGAATAGATTGCTAGCTGCAGGTCCTCTCTGTAGGAAAGTGTTCATCCATGAATGCCAAGATTAAAAATGCTGAACTAAATTATTTAAAAGGCCCCTTCCAAATCCAACCTTCCCTGTCATTCTATGAAAGGAAAAAAATCAAAGTTATGTTCAACTTTGCACTTTGGACCACATACTTCACAGCAAACCTAGCTAGACAGTTAGGTTATCTCACAGCATTGATTTTCTTTTTTGCACATTAGCAAAATCCCCTTGATGCTTCCCAAACATTGAAGCTGCAGATGAAAACGGTCACCTCAACCAAATGAGTGGAATCATTTCTCTCTGTCATTGTACCTGTCCCTGTCCATTTCTTGCTTTCACCTTTTCTTCTGAATCCCTCAGTCTTTTTTCCTATAATTACGGAAAGCCTAAAGGAGAGGTGAAATGAAGGATCCTATCATTTCTTAGTATGTTAGATAATTCCAAATTTTATATTGGCACAGCTGAATCAGAGATCACGGAAAGGACGAGACATTGAATAGAAATAAATGGATTTGATCAGTGGGAGATGGGGTCAAGAATGTATTGGTAAGAGGGGTGCCCGGGCAGCTCAGTCGATTCAGTGTCCAACTTGAACTCAGGTCATGATATCATGGCTGGTGAGTTCAAGCCCCACGTCAGGCTCTGTGCTGACGGCTCAGACCCTGGAGCCTGCTTCAGATTCTGTCTCCCTCTCTCTGCCCTCCCCCACTCATGCTCTGTCTCTGTCTCTCTCTGCCCGTCCCATGCTCATCTCCCTCCCTCTCTCTCTCTCTTTCTCTCTCTCCAAAATAAACATTTAAAATTTTTTTAAGATAATTTATTGATAAGAAATAATTGACTGGTTTTTAGTTATAAAGTATGGACTTAGTTTGTTAGGTTACGTTACCGTGACCACAATTGTACAATTTCCTACGATATAGGAAAGTGAGAGAATATGACCTTAAAGTCAGCATGCCTTTGGGAAGGTGGGTATGATTTAAAGATTGTTTTCTGTATTACTTCCTCCTGTCATTTTTACCTTGGTTCAGAATATAATGTCACTGGCATTTGATGTTACCTTCTCTGTACTAATTTATGATTAATTCAGATTGGTGTTGGAAGTGAATGATAAAGTAATTCGTAATTGAGTAACTGACTACTCAGATTTTTTTCTTACATAGACATAATAGAGCAGCAAGTATTTTGGTAAAGTACTTAAATTTTTTTTTGCAGTATGTTTTCAAAAAGATCATTTATTTGATTTCCCTGGTGACTGGGACTTTATCTCTCCCCTCCTTACATGGTCCACGACTCCCTTTTAAAAAAAGGTTTTTCAAGAAGTGAAGTTGTATGCACAGAGGATTTGATCCTAGGCAGATGGTATGGCACTGTGACACAAAATTTCCCCTAGCAGTAACTGGGAGAAGAGCCACAATTCAAGGCTGGTTAGAGATAGAACCTGCTTTAAATGAAGGAATTAATTGTGCACATAATGATGTATGAGAGCATCCTAAATTAACAAAAACACTAATGTATGTTTTAAAAGAGCCTCAAAGACTTAGTCCCTTTGTTTATTCACAGGGGTGATGGGTGAATATGAGCCAAAAATAGAAGTGCAATTCCCAGAAACGGTGCCGACCGCCAAAGGAACAACAGTCAAGCTGGAATGCTTTGCCTTAGGAAAGTAAGTCTGGTTTCTCTTCCGTCTTCTTCACCCTTCAGCCTGTGCGGGTGTAGAAGTTTATTTGCACTGTTCGCGGTGATGGCTTCTGAGGTGACTGAAAAGCAAGGCGGGCCTTTCTTTTTGTGATGCCATGTATGCATCTTTGATTCTGCCCTCTCACCATGGAGAGAGTACATGTAATGGCACAAAGGGGATTAGGCTGCCACAATTGACATGGCCACAAAGGAGAAGAGAATGGGCAATTCTGAAAAAGTATTTTCTTCTATTATTGTGACCTATAATGTGCACGCTGTCTAACCCAGAATGACAGGAAAACAATGGCCTTCATTTGAGGTACGCTCAAGCCGACTATTTAGAAAAATATGGACTTTCAGTCTGGCCCTAGTTTACAGAGGATGCATCAAACTTTTCTTGAATTTCTTTTTAAATTACCAGTCTCTTCTCTCTACTTTGGATTTTCTTCTCTGGCTAAAGATAGGGAAGATCTTATATTCTTTAAGAGAGTCTCTATTTTACAGACTCGCCTGAAAATTACTCCGAACTTTATTATTAAGTCTGTGGAATTATAGATAAGCCTAGTTGGGATCCAGTTAACGTTTCCATAGAGTATCTATCTCTCAGAGGGCACAAATGGAAAAAGAGATCAGTTAAGATTTTCCCAGTAACCCTAAAAAAGGGGGGGGGGTTGGCATAAATGGTACACACTGTCATCTAAAATGAGAATTTTAGATCATCTATGGAATTTAATGATTGATGTAGATCTCTACACCCAACCCTATTTCCCGCTAACCCATTGCTAACTCCCCATCCTCTTCCTGCGCCCAGATCATGGCTAAGGCAACAGCACTTGCTTGTGCCCAACCCCTGTATCAGCATGTGATCTGTTTCTGTATATTTTTTGTGTTTACAGCAACCATAGAAGAAAGGTATTCCTTTTTATCACTATATTTTCAGCTCTAATAAAAGGATTCTTTTGGTTTCCATGGTTTTAAGTCAGGGCAGTATAAATTACACCAGTATCTTTACTTTGGTACCATACATATACTGGTAAATTTTTATGTCCTGAAAACTTATCACCTTAAATAAATTATGACATACCTGTAGGACTGAACACTGTTCAGACATTAAAAGTCAAATTGTAAAACAACATGTGAGAAATAGAAAATGCCCGTAATTTATTACTAAGAGACTGAAACCAGACTGCTAAGCAGCCTGGCCCCATTTTTTATTTTAAATATATACATTGGGAAACACAATCCAGGGAAAAGGTGAAAGCAGGTTAACTGGGCAGCCTAGATGTAAATTTGGTACACTATGCAAGGTGACACCTTGAAAAATCTTTTTTGAAGAGAGAGCAAAATTCTTGTTGTTCATACTTCAAAGGGGGTGTGAATTAAACTCTATTCATACTGCCTGAATGGCACTGGAATAAAAACAAAAGACCAAAATTGGGTTCCTCCAGTCTACACAAAGATATTTGGGTATGCATATCCAACTGCCAAAATACATCATCACTGCCCACTTAAGAGCAGGAAGACTGTGTCTAAGTATAGTTATTTGTAAAGGCCTGTATTAAGTGTGTATCTCATTAGATGTAAAGGCACCCGTAATGTACTTTTGATAGAACCCTTTCTGCATTTAGAGTTGGTGTCTGTTGAATGAACTTAATTGTTCTAAAACAAGTATAGTAGAATTGATGGCTTTAATTTTTTAAATACCATCTCAGGTTTTCCAGAGAAGATTAGCAAGTCTTTAGTCTAATTACTTCTCTGTGTGTGTGTTTTGTGAAAAATAAATAAGTAAATAATTGTATCCCCTGGTAGGAAGCTGCAGTCTTAAAAGCTGTGGTTAGCTTGCTAAAGCATTGATTTGCAGACTCAATGATGCCCTCCTTGCAATTTAAGATGTGCTCTAACAGTTATGGTTGTAGGATGATAGATGCCATGAGAGTACATAAAGACCCCACAGATGGCTGCTTTCCTTATCTTTCTATTTTAAGTAAAAATTTCCCTAAACCACTGTCTGGTGAACTGCTGTTATCAGTTGGTAAGGTTCTAGAGAGAATGTCCCAGGAGACAGAAAGTAGAAGCTGCCAGTTTCTTATTGCCTAACCCTTGAAACGGTACAACATCACTTCTGTCTTAGTTCAGTAATCAAAGTAGTCAAACAACGCAGCAGGTTCAAGACATAAGAGGGCCTGTACCTTGTATGAGAGGAATGTGAAAGAATTTGCACGCATCTTTAATCTGACACATTTGTGCGTGGACATTTTTATTTTCCTGTTTATGATGTGGAAAAAAGCATTTGTACTAAAAAGATATATAACAAGCATATAAAAATGTTTTTTAGTGTTACTATTGTATAGGAGATATATTACCTTATTTAAGGTTATGAAAGGTTATTTGATTCTAAGAAAAACACTTAATATATAATCACACTAGAAATGTGGATATGGCTAAAATCGTAATAGTGATACATGAATGAATGAGCTTTGGGGAGTACTGTTTAGGGCAAGTTTATATGCTTAGAACCAAGAAGGAAGGGGTTATGGGAAGCATAGGTTCAAATAAAAGATATGGTTTTCTCCAATTTGATTCACTCTTTTTTATTCTATCAGTCCAGTACCAACTATTATTTGGAGAAGAGCTGATGGAAAGCCTATAGCAAGGAAAGCCAGAAGACACAAATCCAGTGGAATTCTTGAAATCCCCAATTTTCAGCAGGAGGATGCTGGTTTATATGAATGTGTGGCTGAAAATTCAAGAGGGAAAAATGTAGCAAGGGGACAGTTGACTTTTTATGGTAAGTTTGCCTTCCCACTTTATCATTTGTAGTTCTACAGACCTTGGTATTAAAAGCGTAAACCAAGAGGTTTGCGTTCAGGCTTTTCAGAAAAGATTGTTTAGAATAGGATTGTGTAAAACCCTTGGTTTGCTGCTAATTAGCATTCCCTGGGTGATTCTGGGTGTGGAGAGTAAGGGTGGGGGACAAGGATGTTGACGGAACAGAGAGGAAGAAATTAGGCTGAGGTGTTTGGGAGATGGATATTAGTGTGAACGCACTTGCAGAGGAACCGTGTTTCCTCTTGCCATTAAGCTGTAAACTTGATGCAGGAAACATTTTGTTATTCCTTCTTCCTAATTTATTTTTTTAAAGCTGTATGCTTTTCTTCCTTAGAATTTTGATTTGGGGCTCATGTTAATTCTTTGTAATTGCTTCTATTTGATAGCATTTTAATGTGGTACCATGAACATTTCAAAATGCACACTCCCCAAATTTAGTTATCAGAGTGGAGCATGACAAATCTCTCTCACCCCAAAGACTTTATGTGCAGCTGCTCCTATTCCAATCAAATCATCGGCATTGATCCAAACATAATATAAATGTGAAACTGCTAGCACGTGGTCGTCAATTTAGCCAATCTTGGAAACCCTGTTAGGGTGTCAATTTGAAATCCAAAAAGGGATTTCACTGGATAGGCATTTTGAAGGCAAATAGAGTTCTGCCAAATTGGAACATGCCTGAATCCCATCTTTCTGGGCATTGAAAATAAATATTGTAGGTTCATAATTATTCAAGAATGGCTTAAATACACAACAGTATGTATTGAAATACTGAGAATAGCTCTTTAGGCACAAGTTACAGCAAAAGTTTTAAATGTTCTTATTTTTTGCAATAACAGATACCAAAAAGTCTATTTACTTCATCAGTTCTTCTTCTAAAGTATTTTGGTTTTAAGATATAGCCAGATTTTGTTCATTAGTCATAAAACGTTCTTTAGAAACGTGATTGGAAACTGAGTGGACATTTTGAGTATCTGCTACTTTGCAGAGAACTCTCTCACGTGACCCTCAGCATTTGGTACTTAGATACCTGATATATGTAGGGAGGCAGAAGAGCCCACATGGTTCTAGAAGGTATTTCACGTGATGACCTGGGCAACAGTTGTTTGAATAAATTTGCCCACTTCTTTAATCATTCGTCTTTCTTCAGCAATTATAAAGAGCTAATTCTACTCAAGCCAAATGATGGAGTTGATATTTGATCCTTGCCCTTTCTTAAACTGTGATAGTTGATCCCGTATTTGATTGGTTAAAAAGCAAAAGACGCCATAGTTAACTGACAGGGAAAACATAGCACCAAGAGTTACACATTTGTTTAGTAAGATGCAATTGATGTATTTTTCAAGTGTTCAGGGCACATTTTTCTCACCAGTGTGATAATTATTCCTTACATGTCAGATAAGAACAACCTGAAAATAGGTTAAAGGCCAATGTTTTTTCTCTTTTATTAGTTGAATAGACTTTTCAGTTCAGCTGTGGTTGTTGCCAAGTGTTATTTGAGTTGCTCAACTAATTGAATACACTTATTTTCACTTCCATGGTTTTCTTTTAAGTGAAATATCTGTTTTCAGTATGTTATGGAGGTATGAAATGTTCTGTAACCAGGAGTTGGCATAGTACTTCCTAGTGGGTCAAAGTTTTCCTCCACTGGAAAAAGAATACTCCAGAATTACCGTTCTAGAGAATCGAATTTGTCACTGGCCCTCAGCCTTGTGCAGTAAAATGTTTTGTTTTGTTTTTTTCCCTTCAGGGATCCTGCCCTGGAGATGAAAATCAGATTCTACCAGTGTTTCCCTTTTAAATGGAGTTATCTGCATCCATGCATGGGGGAAAAAGCAGAATGAAATTTGCCTGCTTTCTGTAGATAACTCAGCTTTTTTCACAGTTGTCAACCACCCTTGGTGTTAGAAGCTTGTCAGATCAGTTGACTTTAATAGTGTTTGGCTGTTGTATCTATGTTTATTCTTTTGTTTTTCCTCAACTAGCATATCAGTGACACAGAAATTATCGAACTGTTTTCATTGTCACAGGAGGGATTAATTATACAAAAGTGCTTGGCTGTCATTTTTTTTTTTTTTGCCTCTCATTTTTTTGGTCTCTATTGGGTTTTCCCAATGCTGAGTGCCTAATATCCAGCTGTCTAGATCTCCAATTTAAATGAGTTATTATAATTAAAATCACTATGTAGATCACAAAAGGGGAGAAAATAGCCCCAGTCACTTATCCATGAATGTTCTGCCTTTGTCGACAGGAGAATTTCTCACAGTGTTAAGATGTGCTGTGCTCAGGGATTATAAACCATGGGTTTGAGTTTAGAAGCTTGCTTCTCTTTTATGGTTCCAAGTTGTCTCGTTCCGTTCATCAAAGTCTCCACATCAACCATGCGTATGCTAACCTCTGATCTGTCTTAGTAAAATGGCAGTTTTCCTCATCTTGCACTGAAACCATTTAACCTTGCTCCCAAGGCCTGCTGGGCATGACTGCACTGCTCCCATCTTCCCTGTGTCAGCATGATGGAAGCCCCTGTTCCTGGTTGGTGTGCTCCCACTCTACCTGTGTGTTTAGATTTGCTTGTGCTACTCCTGTTTGATACGTGTGAAGAATTAAAACTAGTTCA
Organism: Panthera uncia; assembly: GCF_023721935.1. Classification (NCBI taxonomy): domain Eukaryota; kingdom Metazoa; phylum Chordata; class Mammalia; order Carnivora; family Felidae; genus Panthera; species Panthera uncia. The sequence continues at coordinate 43,153,441 of NC_064816.1, forward strand.
TATATAAAACATTTTACCCTACCCTATCTTTTTTTATTTTTGCCATGACTTATACTTGACCGGTGTGGTCTAGTCTTTGTTTTGTGTTTTATGGTTGACACACAATGTTACATTAGTTTCAGGTATACAATATAGTGACAGGATAAGTTTATACATTATGCAGTGTGGTCTAGTTTTAATCTGCTGTTTCAGACATTTTTCAACGTAAAAAACTTTATACAAATAGGTCTGTAATTTTCAAGAGTAAAATACAATGGGTCTTTGTTGCTAAAGGTAGAAATTTTCCAAAGTGATTTTGATATACTATTAGTTCAACAAATATCTTTTTTCATTGCCTGCATATTGTGGTGCATCCCATTGGATGGTGTAGGGGCCGGCAGCATGAGGCAGTGAAAGAAGTCACTGAAGGCAGAACAAAGGAGGTACAAGCCTATTGAATACACTGCAAGGGAGCAGAGGGAAGGACATCAAAAGCAAGACTGTCTGCCACAAGGCGGTGGTGAGGGGCTATAGTTATAGGGCAGAGTGGGGAAGTATGGGGAATGTATACAGCTTTCCCTTTTTCAGTAATCTTAGGAACTGTGCCTGGTTGTAAATGGTCAGTTAGGGCCTATGGCTCTTTCGAGGTGATTTGCTTAATGAACCGGTTTGCATTCAGCTCAGTGGTCCCTATGGGCCCTTTTGCCTCAATCAAGTTTCCATTGCTCAAGGCTGTTGCCCAAAAGAGGCCCCTACACATATGGCAGAACATGTTAGGCACTAGGGCTGCAGGACAAATCCCTGCCCTCAAAGAGCTTATATTTTACTAGAAGTTGAAAGACAATATACTATTAAGCAAATAAATGAACTATAAAATTTCATATTGTGATAAGAATTATAATGAAAGTAATTAGGATGATGTGATAGAAAAAAAACCAGGAGCAGAAGAAAGGCTTCATAAGATAAGGTCATTAGGGAAGACTAGTCTGAGAATTGAACTCTGAGCCAAAACTTGAAGGATGAGAAAGAGCCAGAGTTTTGAGGGAAGTACATTCCAGGCAGAAGGGAAGGAGTTGCAAAGGCCCTGAGACAGGAAACTACTTGACATGTTTGAGCTGCATCAAGGAAGCCAATATAACAAAATCTTGGTGAGAAAGGACAAAAGTGTTGAAGCATAGGAGAGCAACAGATTATGCGGTACTTTATGAGCCAGGCACAGAGTTTGGGTTTTATTTTGAGTATAATGGGAAACCACTGGAAGATTTTAACCAGGTGAGTGATTTAATATGATTCTTGTCTTTAGAAGACCACGGTGGTTGCTTTGTGGTGAATAGATGATGCGGACCCAGAGCAAACACAGGACAATCGATCAGGGAGCCATCTAGGTGAGAGATGATAGTGGCTAGGACTCAAGGAAGGAAAATAAATAGAGAAACTTGGATATATTTTGGAGGTACAACCAGTAAGACATTCTCATTCTTATGAAACCAGTTTGTAGATGGAACTGATTGCCAGAGTTTATGTAGCTGATTTAAGTTTACATAGTAAGACACAGAGCTAGGTTCCAAATGCATGCTTGTCCCTTCATGCTGGAGGTTCTTGTACTTCAGTGTGCATCAGAATAACATGGAGAATATATTAAAATGCTGAATATTCGGCCCTACCTTCACAGGTCCTGATTCTGTAGAACTGGGGTGAGACCCGAGAACGTGCATTTTTAAAAAGTTGTATTTCAGGGGCGCCTGGGTGGCTCGGTCAGTTGAGCGTCCAACTTCGGCTCAGGTCATGATCTCACGGTCCGTAAGTTCGAGCCCCGCGTTCAGGCTCTGTGCTGACAGCTCAGAGCCTGGAGCCTGTTTCAGATTCTGTGTCTCCCTCTCTCTCTGACCCTCCCCCATTCATGCTATGTCTCTCTCTGTCTCAAAAATAAATAAATGTTAAAAAAAAATTTTTTTTAAGTTGTATTTCAGTAACTGCTGATGCAGTTTGTCTAGAGTCCACACTGTGTGAACCATTACTCTGTGCTAAGCTGTATGCAAGTGGTAGGTAGAGTGAAACTGAGATTACATTACACACAGGCAAAGGTGTTCTGGTTCTCTACAAAGCTACATAGCTCTACAAAGCTCGCTGTCACATCAGGCATTGTAGCCAGTCTACACAGACAAAGTAGAATGAGGGCGTTAAAGTAATTATCTTTGAAGAAAGGAAAGGAAAGTACAAAATGGACTTAATTCACTTGATAATTACTCATTTTTTGCCTCATTGTGTCTGTATAGTCACTTCCTTTTTTTTTTCACAAATAGACCAATAGTATTATAGTCATCATTTAGAAGAATGAAGTGTGAACTAAAAGAACCTGATATTTAATAGCTTTTGTGTAATTCCTCCTATATGTAACAGGTGTTAAGAGAGTAAAATCCTCTTCACCATTAGGAAATAGAGAATATAGTATTTGAGCAGGCTGTGATACATAGAATCCTGTCACGTTTGAGCTGGAAGGAACTACTACGGCCAACCCCTTGATTTTTATAAGTAAAGAAAATAAAGCCCAGAGACATGAAATAACATACCCAAGATCATAAAGTGAGTGAGAATCAGAGCCATGGCTACAAGTGCCCTTTCTGTTATACTGCACATGTTATTTTTCCTGCCAATAAGACATTTTAATACAGTAGGTAGGGGGAAAATCCATTAATCATCCGGATACTTTTTCTCCATATTTTCCCACAACCAGTGTCATAAATGAAAACATCCAGATGAATAATTGGCTTTCTTTCTTCTTATTTTCTAAGATAACCAACTGATTGAGTCTGAATGAGCTCTTTTTATTTTCCATTCCAAATTACATATATAGATGTATGTCTAAACCTTGTATGCTATGGTCCTTTGGCTCAAATGGCAAAACTATAGGCTTGATGGCTGTGCAAACAGTGTTTGAGTATCTCTAACGTCATCAACAAGTGAATACAGAAGCATCATGCAGCACAGCATACTAATTTCCCCCTGGATATGCTACATGTATGTGATCTCTAGATAATATTCGCCCCTGCAAAGTGGCTTAAAGGACATAGTGACCAAAAGATGAAAACAACAGATAAGGTAATTTCGGAGTAGAGCAATAGTCTGTTTAATTGTCCTGGACAGAACTGATACTGAGACCCTCAGTTACCGTCAGTGCCACTAAAATGAAGTCAAGAATTTTTGTTCCTTCTCTTTGTCTGGTAGTTCCATTAAATTGGCTTGCTGTAAATTTCAAGAGGTACATACTGAGAACGTACTGTGAATAAGGGTCAGTGGGAAGTAATGCAGAAGTGGGGACACAAGGTCCTTACCCCAAGAGAAGCTTCAGACTAGGGAAGAAAAAGTCACATCAAGGGCAATATATTGAAATTCAATTCAATGTCTTCACTCGTTATTACCATAGAATGCAGAGGTACTGTTATAATTTTTATCCAGCAAGGAATACTGTTTAAATATACTTGTAGCAAGTTTTACATAAGTAGATTCATTTATCTGAAAGTTTCTGTGCTTATCTAAAGTAGGAGTTCTCAAACTTGTGGTTTCAAGATCCCTTTTCACCCTTAAAAATTATTAAATGCTCCAAAGGATTTTTGCCAGTATCTACCAGTATATCCCATATTAAAAATTAAAACAATTTAATTTAGTACTTTTTATTTTTTATTTAAAAAAATTTTAATGTTTATTTTTGAGACAGAGAGGGCATGAGCGAGGTGGTTGGGGGCGGGGGGGTGGGGTGTGTGTGCTGGTGCAGAGAGGGAGGCAGAGAATCCGAAGCAGGCCCCAGGATCTGAGCTGCCAGCACAGAGCCTGACATAGGGCTTGAACTTGTGAACTGTGAGATCATGACTTGAGCTGAGGTTGGACGCTCAACCGACTGAGCCACCCAGGCTGCCCCTAATTAAATACTTTATTTTAAAATGACCTGTTAACATAATTAACATATTTTAAGAAAACTGATTATATTTTTTCACAGAGAAATTAATAAGAAAAGAGGCATTGCTTATGTGTTTGCAAATCTCTTTAATGTCTGTTTTAACAGAAGAAAGCTGGACTCTTATATGTGCTTGTGTGTTCAGTCAGTCATGATGTATTGTTTTGGTTGAAGTATATGAAGGAAATCTCCTACAGATAGGTAGTTGGAAAGAAAAGATGTCATGGGCTCTCTGAAAGAGACCTAGGGAATCCTAGTGGTCCTTAGACCATACTTTGAGAAACACAGGTCCAAAAAATGCTCACATCACCACTGATGGTAAGGTTGCACATGTTTTCAGAACCTATAGATAGAGCATGGGTGTTGGAGGCAAGCAGGCCTGCATGCCCATCCTAACTGGACCACTTTCTGAATTGAGACCTTACTATTCCTATGCTTCATCTGTAAAATGAGGAAAATTCCATTTAACCTACAAGTTATTATGGGGTTGAGAAATAACAAATATAAAGTGATTCTGATGAGATACCCCATAAATACATAGTGTCAGGGCTTGGTGGTATTTTGCTCAGAAGGTGCATAGGGGAAGGAGCAGGAAGGGATAAAATCAACCCAGTAAGAGCAGGTTCTGAGAATCACTAGGTAGTGATTAAGTTGAAAGTTAAAGGGAAATTAATCCATGTTAGGCTAGAGTAATAGCTTGTTTTTTTGTGAGCAAAAGTGGGCTTAGTGAACCAGCTGTAAGGCCTTACAAAAACAATACAAGTGATGGCACTAATCAGGCTGTTTGTGCCAAATGAACTGTATGTGTTCAGAAGGATTGTGCTTGGCCGATAGGGGAAGGCCTCATGGAGGAGCTGTTTCTTCAGAGTAAAAACAGGTTAGGGATGGAGGGGAGAGAAATATTCCAAGAAGACAAAATGATAAGAACAAAGATACAAGGAAGAACTGACTTATTGGACTTGAGGATAAAGAAGACCCTTATTTCATGGCAGCTATGTATTTTCTGGGCATAGTTGGAGAGAAAGTAAGAGAACTGGGTAGAACAAGATGGCAGAGTACTTTAAATATTAGCCTAAAAATATGAAATGGTGGTAATGTTCTCTTGGTATGTATAACATTTACAGTGTGCAAAGCACATTCATAAATTTTGTCCATTATCTCACACAGAGACTAATTCCTCCAGTCGCATCTGTTGTATTTATTAGTGAATACCTATTAATAGAAATATGCTTGCTCTTGGCTGCCTTCACATAGTCAGCTTTTATCTTTTGTATAGAGTTTATCATTGTTACCTTTGAGAGGCTTGGCCTGATGATATTGTCATTTCCAGAAGCAAAAGTACAGTACAGAGGTGAAGAGACCCTAAGTAGGGGTATCTGAGTGAAGCACAAATTAACAGAGAACCTGGGAGACCCAAGAATTCAGTTAGTTCAAGGTACAGTCTCAAGGGGCGCCTGGGTGGCTCAGTCGGTTGAGCGTCTGACTTCGGCTCAGGTCATGATCTCGCGGTGTGTGAGTTCGAGCCCCGCGTCAGGCTCTGTGCTGACAGCTCAGAGCCTGGAGCCTGCTTCAGGTTCTGCGTCTCCCTCTCTCTCTGACCCTCCCCTGCTCATGCTCTGTCTCTCTCTGTCTCAAAAATAAATAAAAACATTAAAAAAATTAAAGAAAAAAGATACAGTCTCAAGACTTAGCATATTTTGGACACTGTCAAGCCCAGCCTCTCCTCAATTTAAATGTGTAAACAAGCTTTCAATCTCCAGGCTCCAAATCCAAGACAAGATTTTGATGCTTCAGTGTAGTGCATGTGTTGTTTAATCATTAAGTTCCTTTTTTTTTTTTACATCAAATTCTCTATGTTTAAAACAAAGCAAGCCTTCTCTAGTTGAAGAAAATACCTCCCAAGAGACCTCAAAGCTTTGCAGAATTGAATTTGAAACCCCTCATAGTAGGATGCTTTCCTGCCGCCATGTGTTGAGTGGACGAGAGCCTGAAGTCAGAGGATGGGAGATGATAAACACTGAACAAAGATCAAATTTGGACCCTGCCTCGGGACACAGTATGAGTATTGCTGGTTAAGCTGGTCTTTCCATTCAGTGACTTCTGCAAATGGGAAGTCAGGGGTTTCAGAGGAGACTATAAGGATAAGTTGGAATACCCTCTACAGTAAGGTTTGAAAGTGAATAGTTCAAGTGCTAGTGCTGGGAACATTTGGTTTCAAGGTGAAGGTAATGAGAATATATCAGTGATTCTGTGACCAATCCAAACTTCCAGTCTGGAGATAAGGATTTGGGAAGCAGCTATCCATATTTATATCCATATCTATATCCAGGTGGTAAATTGAGTCCAAGTGATTATCTTCAGGTTTATAAAACCCACTACTAATAAACTTCTTAAGCAATATTATTAGTTAAACCTCTGTATTCCCTGGAGCTGATTCATCTTCTCCAAGACTATGTAAGTAACCAGAAATAATTTCGAATGGCCACTGGATCATCTTTGCAATAGTGATTTAAATGTTTTTCCCCAGCATATACTTTCTTTTACATTTTTAAATTTCTAAGTTCTAAGGCTCATGATGGCATTTCTTCTTATTAGAAATTTTTGGTTTTGGAGAATCAGAGATCTAGGTTGAGATGCAGATTTGAGAATTGTTTGGCCACTGAGTTCAAATTCAATCCATCAGCAGTATAAATTCTTATTGGATATGATGCTTACATGATTCCAGTGGCTGGAATACACAAAGATTTAGGTAATTTCTGGCAGTTATTTTATAAAAGATTGAAATGAAAAGATTGTTCATCTATCCAAGAGACTATTGGTGTCACAAGGTCAAATCCTACATAATCATTTAACCTTATATTTGAATTTGTAGCTTGAGAACAAGATGAGATGTTACAGAGAAGGAATTCTTCTGTTTCAAATCTTGAAAGAACATGAATAGCCAAAATAGATGGTTTAATATGTGGATGTGATTCGTTCTGTTTAATACGTGGGATCTACATATATTACCCAAAAAGGCATTTAAATACAACTTGGTTTCTGAAATACTAGTGCTATACCAACCTGTTCAGGTCTTACTTAAGAGTTACTATTTATAAATGGAATCATAAAAGGTAGTTAAAACTAGATACTAAGTAATAAATACCTTAGACCCATATGCGTTAGCCAACATATATATATATGAAATCATGTTTTCATCATGCTCTAAAGTGGACCATTTGTTATCCAAAGACTTTGAACTAGGTGACTTGAAGAGATATGGAGAGATATAAACAATTTTCATCAGTCACAGACTGCATACAAGAAACTCACTCACTTAGATCTGATTCATCCAGTCTAAGTGAGTGGCAGCAGAAATCTTCACTGCGTGGGCATTTGCCCTATAGATCTGCAACTGGCATGTTAAAAAGTAAGATTATCTCATTCTTTGCCATTTATATAATATGATATTCTTTTCCTGATCCTGGGCCCTTGTCCAGGTATCACCTCAAAAGGAATATGTTTTTATCATTTCACATTTGTCTTCTATGAATTAATTTTACTTAAAAACAAAGAAAGTATATGATGAAGTCTTACATCGGCTGAATTAGTGTGTGATTTCACCATGACCAGCACAAATAACTACCAGTGAGCATTCTTGTCAAGCACCTTAACTTCCATAAGCCTGTTGGAAGAGACAAAATGAGCCCATGGAAGTCGTTAGTTAGAACTTTGCAAGGTGTTTGCAAAATCCTCTCAAGACTCTCCCTGTCCTGCCCCATCTCTTTTTTTGAGTGTGGGATGAAGGCTTTGTTTCCATTCCAGGTTTCTATATTTTTGAAAGAAAGCAACGAATAAGCTCAAGTGTTGCAGGAAATCTGTGACATTGAAATCTCAGTCTTTGCACGTGGTTTTGATGTTTCCTTTTTGAACTACAACTTGACATTGCTTCATAAGTTACATTTGCCCTTCCATTTATTTTTCCCTCAGTCTCTTTGAAAAGTTTGGCTTGGTTGTTAATATTCCACATAGATTTATGTAGCTTTTCTTGTTTGCTTTGTTTTCATGGACTCTGTGGGGGGTAAATATTCAGCAGGTTGAATGTGAAATCAGGCACACAACTGCCGTTAGCCCTATCAGGGTTACACATCAAATTCTCCAAGCAGAGAACAGAAAAGGTATCTACCTTTTGAGCTCCCTTTGCATGAGCAGCAGGAAGATACAGAACAATGGCAGACTTGCAGCTCTTTCAAGGATGAAGGTTATAACCTTTCGTTGAAATTAATGCTTGTTGATGTTACAACTTTTTTTTTGAAAATCGACCCTGTCAGCCTCCCCTCCTATGCAACAATGCATCATCCCCATCAGTAGAAGATTTGTAAAATTGTGTTTTGCTCCTTGAAAAACATGCATTTGTTTGTAGATGGGAAAAGGAGAAAGCAATATTTATTCAAGGACCTAGAGACCTCTGCTGGTAAAGTGACTTGTTGAGTGTTTTTCTAGTTTTGTTTATTAGTAAGTAGGTAAGATAGACAGCTTAGCCTCAACACTGGTAATTTCCTTTTGAATTAAATTATAGATGATTTGAAGCCTCACTCAATGAAGATTCTGAGGTCAAATCAGACAAGAGACATGTTAAGAATATTGAGTAGCACCTTCTAATTAAATACTGATAACAATTCTAACTATTAGGTTTCTGTTGGTAGGCATTACCCTACAGAAATTGTCCTGTGAAAAGGAAACATCCCAGAATGATAGCTGTGGTTCTCTTCTGCATGAACTTTGGACTAAAGGTCTTCTACTTAAGTACATTTGCCATTACAGTTAACAATAGCATGAATTGTGCTTTAGGCGAGGCTTGGTATTTATGATGACATTTTATGGAATGTGGAATTAACATTGTCTTTATTGAGAACAAGGAGAAAAAAAGCATGATTTCAACTGAAGCATGAGAAAGGTGGCATAATTTGGGTAGCGGGAGTGGTGTAGGATGGTGGGCTATCTTGAATTCCACAGTGTTAGACTGTGGGCAAGAGATGATTTCCTATGAAAGTTTTGGTAAAAATCAGGACTCATTCAGAGATTTGGGGTTCTGGAGCCATACTCTTGTGTATAACATTCTATCAATATGAAATAAGTCAATAGTAAGCAATGATGTAGTCTAGAAGGAGAAAGAAGTCACAAAATTATCTATATAGTATGTAGGAGTGAAGTGTATTAGTTAGCGAGAGACTAAGCTACTCTAATAGAGAGACCCAAAAATACAGTGGCTTAAAAAAAGTTTATTTCTTCCCTACATATTTCCCCCACAATCTGCTGGTGAGTCTGGGGCTACTTTGCTCTACAAGGTTATTCAAAGTCCAAGACTGATAAGTCTGCATTTTCATCCTTCGTAGCTTCTATCTCTGAGCCCAAGACTGTTGCAGTTGTCATTTTTTTTTTCCCATCAATGGTATGGGGCAATGAGATTTCGGGGCAAGTATCTTTCAGTAAACAACTTGAAAGTTGATCTCACCACTTTCACACAGGTACGCTGGGCTTGAAATTAGTCACATGGTTACCTCCAATTGCAAAGCAATCTGGGAAACATAGTGTGTATCTAGGAAAACATGCTCCCAGCCAGAAATGGTGGGGCAGTGTGGGATATTTCTCCTACAAAAATGGTAAAAAATAGCTACTTGGAGGAGAGGGACAGTTAATTTTGCCATATGGCAATGCTGCTTTTATTTTCTGCCTTTAGCAATTAAAAGACCAGCCACATGGGCTGCAAAAACAGGACATTCAGAGTTGGACATAGAGTGGGTTGCCTTCTAAAAGTACCCCTGAACTCTAACCCAGCCTTGAAATATGCATAACACCTGGAAAAATAATTTTATTACAAGCCTACTTTTGTCCTTCGATTTCATGTGATAAAAATAGATTGAACATATACTGAATGTACATCTTTTCTTTGCTTTCTGAACTGCTGTAGCTCAACCTAATTGGATTCAAGAAATAAACGATACACATGTGGCCATTGAAGAAAATGTCTTTTGGGAATGTAAAGCAAATGGAAGGCCCAAACCTACATACAGGTGGCTAAAAAATGGTGAACCACTATTAACTCGGGTAAGCCAACTGATGATAATCATATTTTAGTATTGACTGTAATGTTTCATGTGACCTCATTGTTATGGAAACAGGAAAATGATGAGTTATTTAGAAAATAATAAGCAACCAAGTGTTAATAGCAGAAAAAGTGGAAGTGAATGCAGTTGATACATAGAAACTCCATAAATCCAGTTCTTCATCCTTGTTCAATTAAGCTTCTGTACAAAATCTTTGGTTTTCATAAATTAACATCTTTGGCTGTACAATTGGAAAGTCATGCAGAGAGTCTGGAACATGTAACTGTGCTAAGAAACAAATTTGTATGTGTTCTATATAAGAGAGAGTAAGACCTCCCAGCATACAAATTCTCCTCTCAATGTGGTTTTGTTATTCTCTTCTGTTCGTGGAGACTTCTGGACAACAACGTGATGTCCAATAAGATCACCATCAAAACACCCATTCTGCCTCCAAACACGTAGTAATGACATATGCAAATGCAAGATTAATATTTCTGATGCAACAGAAATAGAACAAAAACTGAAAGTGATTACTGCGACTGGAGGCACTAGACTGTCGGCCTGAGGGAAGGCAGTGGTACCTGAGAGCTTGGCTTTAAAAAAGCAAAAATCCAGGGCATCTGGGTGGCTCAGTCAGTTAAGTATTGGGACTGCAGCTCAAATCATGATCTCATAGTTCGTGAGTTCGAGCCCAGCATTGGGTGAACACAAGTCCTGCTGTGGTTGAGCCCCACTTCTCTTTCTCCCTCTCTCCCCTTTCTGCCCCTCATAGGTATCTCTCTCTCTTTCTCTCTCCCTCTCTCTCTCTCTCTGGTCCTCACTAATTGGTCCCCTCTCTCTCTCAAAAAAATAAAAAAATAAAAAAGCAAAAATCCTCTCTGGAGACAGGATACAATATCCTTGGAGTAAGGGCTTGGGGTGTGGATCTTCCCCACCTATTGCTCTCCCGTGAAAGAAGCAATCACACACAGTGGTGCAAGACAGGTGGAAAGTCTTGGGCCAGGATTCCCACTGGCTCTGGGCTGAGAGCTGCAGTAATTTGAGTGTCCTCACAGATCAGGACCTCACAGAATCCATGAGCAGATCTGCTTCTGGGCTGGTGACCCAGGGGATGAGGTAGAACAGCGACAAAACTGCTGATGGGAATAAAAACAAACAAAGAAAAATAACTCCTTTTCACAAATAAGCCTGTAAGCCAATATTCCAAAACATTTTCAAAAAGTTATTTTTTAGAAATTTGAACCAAACAATAGAATGGTCTAACAAAGAAATAGGAATGAGTCTGTTTAGGATGCTGAAAGAGTTAAATAAAGAACTTATGTCTATGAAAATAAACAAGATATTTTGAAAAGTTAAGCAGACTGATTTTTTTTAAGTTTATTTATTTATTTGAGAGAGAGAACACAAGTGGGGGAGAGGGAGAGAAAGAATACCAAGCAGGATCCCGGCTGACAGTGCTCCATCTGAATGCTGGGCTTGAGCTTATGAACCATGAGTTCCTAGCCTGAGCTAAAATTAAAAGCTATATGCTTTAAAAAAAAAAAAAAAAAAAAAAAAAAAAAGCTATATGCTTGGGGCACCTGGGTGGCTCAGTCGGTTGAGCATTCGACTTCAGCTCAGGTCAGGATCTCATGGTTAGAGTTTGAGCCCCACATCCGGCTCCATGCTGACAGCTCAGAGCCTGGTGCCTGCTTCAGATTCTGTGTCTCCCTCTCCCTCTGCCCCTCCCCCACTTGCACTCTGTCTCCCTCTCTCTCTCTCTCTCTCTCAAGAATAAAAGCATTAAAAAAAAATAAAAAAATAAAAAGAGCTGTATGCTTAACCCCCTGACCCCCCCAGCCCCCCCCCCACAGATAGACTTTAAAAGAAGAAAATGTTAATTTTAGAAATATGTAACCACTGAAATGAAAATTCTATGCAGACTATTCATTTTGTTAGGGGGAAATGATAGGTTATAATAATGTTTAAAAAGGATTTGGAAGGTGTGATTCTCAAACATTTAACAAGTGCTAACCTATCCTGCCACTTCAAACACATTGCCTCATCTCGTATTCACAAGGAACCTTGTGAGGTAAGTACTATTGCTATGCCCAATTTACAGACAAGGAACCTGCCTTGTTTGCCTGAGGTCAGAGCAGTTTGCCTAAGGTCACATCCATCTTTAGTAAGTAATAGAGCCAGGATTCAAATATTGAAGGTCTCCTGAATTCAGAACTAACCACCAAAGTTTGCCTGAATAAGGTTTTCAGAATTGGTTATATGGAAAATAAGACTTAAGGAAAAGGAGGGGGAGGGAATATGGAAAGGGAAGAAAAGTCCAAATGCTCTTTGAAAATAAATACTTCAGTAGTCACTGTCTTTCTTTGTGTTTTCTGAAAACAGACTCTGAGGCAGACATTTGTGTTCAGGAGGTATGCTGGGAAAGCTCTCAGAGCCTCACCTATGAAGGAGTCAGAGAAGCCAGACTGGGCTGAGGTTAAAGAGTGGTGCAGTTCCAATATGAGCCTACAGGGGGAGCTCTGGAGCAGAAGGCCCTTCAGAGGTTCCCAAGTTAGAGGCAAAGGGCCGGGGGTGGGGGTGGGGGGGGGGGGGGGGGGGGGGCGGCCTTTGTACCACTGCACCTACCAGGCATTGAATTTGGGAAGTTCTTTCTGCCAAAAGCATTACCCAGAGAGAGGGACCCAGCTGTGAGCAGTCATCAAACTTAGCAGCTTAAAGAGTAAGTACCTTGGTTCTGAAAGAGCATCTGGAAAGTACTATGAGAATCTGCTATGAGAGAGGAGACATTGACATAATACAGGAATGCTCATCTAAGGGAGCAGACCCTGACAAAGAACTAGGAATGAAGCAAGGGGAGGATGGGGAGGGCCTTAATAAGAATGAGGAACAATTGTGTCCAATTTAAACTTTTCCTGTGGTATTTTCCTACTGAATTCAAATGTTCCTGAAATCTGACATTTTCCTCAGGCCCCAAGTTAAGAGGCAGGTTTTCATACTCAGATTTCCTCCACCATAGGCGGCCCAGTGAAGAGTGCCTGCTGTGAGCAACGGTGGGTCATCAGTGCACACAAAGCAGAAAGGGGACTGTTGCCCTGTCACATACTCCTCTCCTGTCCCTGGAAGAGCTCCTGCTGACTCCATGATTCTCCCAATTATAAAAGCCAAACTCAAACCACTAAAGTGTAGGTACCCAGATAACCAGCATTTTCCTCAATTTTATTTAACGTGAGGGAACATGGGTACCTAGATTTGATCAGAGCCTAATAAGGTGTCTACCCTGCTAAATCGCGACCCTGCGGCAAATAGAAAACCAGTACTTCTTTTTATCTTATATTTTTTAAATGGCAGGTTCCTGGGGAGGAGGAGATCCTTTTTGGGACTTACAAAAATTGATAATTCAAATTAGGTATCCTCAGGCTGACAAATGAGAATGGTCTTTTGTTCAGTACACTAACTCTTCTTTCTTCCAATTGGCCTCCAGAAGATGGTCCTAAACTTAGATTATGCCACTGACATCAACCAATATTAAATATTTGTCTCTGCTTCTATAATCTATAATATATAGATTACAATTCTCTTAACCTTCAAAGTGCTGCCTCCTCATAATCTGAATGTTTTAATACTCTGAACAGTAAATATGGTTGTATTCCCTACCCTCCTCCCCACCCCACCCCACCCCCCAGTCAGCACAAAGCCTGAGAGTACAAAAGCATTTTAAATTTCAAGTTCATCTGTTTTAGAGAGGATATTAATCTGAATGGTTTCACTATTGAATCAATGAGAACTCCAGAGAGTCCTACAATTTAAATTCCATTTACCAACTGATGTACAAGGTTGTTCCATTTAGCATCTGACCTGCCACAAATTTAGTTGACAGATAAATAGATCATGTAATGTAAATTGCTTATATGATGGCTATTTTCTTCTCATTAAGCCCCTTTGATATAACATGCAACAAAATTGCCTTAAGGTCTCAGTTGAGAAGGTCATTGTTTTGTGTTCCTCTTTTCTTTCACAGGATAGAATTCAAATTGAGCAAGGAATGCTCAACATAACAGTAGTGAACCTCTCAGATGCTGGCATGTATCAGTGTGTGGCCGAGAATAAACACGGAGTTATCTTTTCCAGCGCAGAGCTTAGTGTTATAGGTGAGTACTTATCCTGGAAAGGAAAAAAAAATTTAAGTCACTAAACTAACACGTGTTTTGCTAAGCATGATGTTAAATCAAAAAAAAAAAAAAAAAAAAGTAAATCTTGAGACCAAAGATATTGCTCGAGGGAAAAGTAATGCATTCTCCAAGCAATACCAGGGACCATTTTCTTTTTTTTTTTTTTTCAGTATATGAAATTTATTGTCAAATTGGTTTCCATACAACACCCAGTGCTCATCCCAAAAGGTGCCCTCCTCTATACACATCACCCACCCTCCCCTCCCTCCCACTCCCCATCAACACTCAGTTTGTTCTCAGTTTTTAAAAGTCTCTTATGCTTTGGCTCTCTCCCACTCTAACCTCTTTTTTTTTTTTCCTTCCCCTCCCCCATGGGTTTCTGTTAAGTTTCTCAGAATCCACCTAAGAGTGAAAACATATGGTATCTGTCTTTCTCTGTATGGCTTATTTCACTTAGCATCACACTCTCCAGTTCCATCCACGTTGCTACAAAGGGCCATATTTCATTCTTTCTCATTGCCACGTAGTACTCCATTGTGTATATAAACCACAATTTCTTTATCCATTCATCACTTGATGGACATTTAGGCTCTTTCCATAATTTGGCTATTGTTGAGAGTATTGCTATAAACATTGGGGTGGGAATGCAAATTGGTGCAGCCACTCTGGAAAACAGTGTGGAGGTTCCTCAAAAAATTAAAAATAGACCTACCCTATGACCCAGCAATAGCACTGCTAGGAATTTACCCAGGGACCACTTTCTAAACCAGCCTCTACTGATGCTTCCAATGGGTAACACAGTTCCCTTGGCACCCATTTTTATTCGTCTGTCAACCACTGTTCTAATTTGAGCAGTTTCTGAAATGCTGTGAAATCTTGGTATCGTATTGATTTGCTACAAAATTCAGCTTGGAAGGAAGAAGAGTTGACTTGGTTTGGGAAGGTTGCTAGGAACAGCTGGCAAAGTGCGTCTTGTTCTTCCTTATCTGAATTTATCACCGTATAGGCAAGTGGTCTGCCCCTCCAGCTACCTCTCACCATATGACCCATTTTCCCTGCTCTTCAGCTGCACTGACAGTATTTGTTCCACATCTTCACCATCCTCCCTTCCTCCAAGGGCCACTGGAGCATACTGTTCCTTATTCTTGAAATGCTTTTCCTGCCCTTCATTTCATTAACTCCTTCCCTTCCTCCATCTTCAGGTTTCACTGTGGCTCCCTCAGAACGTCACACCTGGCCCCATGCCCAGAGCAACTTCGCCTCTTGCAGATTTTTTATTTGCCTTTTAATTGTCCTTTGTAACAGATGCCACTGTTGCATTTTACATTTGTTGTGATTTTTGTCTTTTTCTCCCGTTGCATTTTAACTTCCCCATCATGTCAAGGACCATATTTGGTTTAAATCATTATTTTAGGGGCTCCTGGGTGGCTCAGTTAAGCATCTGACTATGGCTCAGGTCATGATCTTGCAGTTAATGAGTTGCATATCGGGCTGGGTGCTGACAGCTCAGAGCCTGGAGACTGTCTTTGGATTCTCCCTGCCTGTCTCCCACTCATGTTCTCTTTCTCTCTCTCAAAAATAAATAAACATTAAATTATTTTTTATTATTTTATTCTCAGGACTTAATGCAACAGGGAAGCACATAGTATGCACTCAGTAAATAATGCATGTAGGAATGAATGAATGTGTTAAATGATGTGTTAAATGTGTTAATCAGTTAAGAGACTGTTTTTAAAAATGAGGTATGAATTAAGTAAATATATCATTGAAAGTATAAGGGCACCTGGGTGGCTGTCGGTTGAGTGTGTGACTTTGGCTCAGGTCGTGATCTCACAGTTTGTGGGTTTGAGCCCTGTGTTGGCCTCACTGCTGTCAGCACAGAGCCTGGAGCCTGCTTTGGATCCTCTGTCCCGCTCTCTCTCTCTGCACCTCCCTTGCTTGTGCTCTCTCTCTCTGTCTCTCAAAAATAAATATGAAACATAAAAAAATAAGACAGTATAAATTAAATGAATTGGCAAACCTCTGGAAATTTAAAAAAAAATCCAGGCTATCAATTTGTATGTGTCCCATAGAAAAATCTTGGCTCTGAATTTGGGATTTATCTAAAGTACCTAAGCAGTAGTTCTTAGGGAGAGTGTAATAGAAAGATTATGAATGAGAGAAAAGCACACACTGGGAGCTGATACCATAAATTCTGATGATTTCACCAGTTTCAGAGTCCAAACTTTTTCTTCAGCAAGGTGTTGTTTGATGCCTAGCATGTTGAGCTGGCATGGGCAGTAGATGCTCTCAAGCTGAATGTACTTCTTCCCTGTGCAAGTTAACAAAGGAAGGAAAAGCGTCCATGACTGTTCTTGTCACCAAGTTCTTTAGCTTGGGCCACTATCCCATAAAAGACAGGAATATGTGAGAGTTCATGGCGCTGCAGCCCATTTCAGTGAAGCCTAAGAACACTTTGCATCTGGAATAAGCATGACCTTTTTGGAAGCTGCTACCTACCTCTCACTCTCTTAACACTGGGAACAATAATTCCAGCTTCCTCCAGGACAAGTACTATAGTTTCACCCTGTGCCAGTTGGATCTGATTATCGGTAGTTTTAACTGACTCTTTTTGGAGCACAATTCAGCATGGTAGATTACTTAGGATTTTCTGCAAAAACAAAGATGTTGGCCATTAAACATTAAGCCAACTAGTTAGAAGAAGAGCTAAAACTGAGGGTGTACAGCCTAATGAATGAATTGCATTGTCCTAAGTCCCTCTAGATGAGTGCTTTCCAAATTTCAACTCTGAGAACCCCGTTACAATTTTAAAAGATTCTGTAAGTCCCTCTGTTAAAATAATAAAATTTGATAATAACAAATGACTGTACATCATGGGATATAATTATGAGGTAAGACCGAGAATAACTAGTCCCAAAAGCGGAGCTGGAAATGAAAAAGACTATCAGATTATTTTTATCTAGAGCACCTACCCATAACTGAAAACAATAGAGTGTATATGAGATGTGTGTCTGTATATCTACATATACATTTATGTATATATTCTTACGCATAGATGAAACGTAACAGTTTAAAACAACTCCTTGCACACCCTTCTCCAGACCCTGTCCCCTCCTCCCACCAGGGCTCAAGGGCTGTGAGTTGGGAATCGCTGCTCCATCTTTTGCAGAGATTTGTTTCAAATCACTTCCAACTGGAACTAATTCCAAATGAATTCTTGATCTGAGTCCTTTCTTAAGACTTTCTTACGAGCCCTGAGGTCAGCAAGCTAGAGCAGTGAAGATAAGAGGAAAATGCCTGAGAAATTATTTAACCATTCTGATCTCAACCATGTTGAATATGAGAACAATAAGGCATGTCAGGAAATGAAACAGGCCAAACAGTGGTAAAAATAGTAAAGGCTTCCAGGAATTCAGGAAAGAGAGTTTGGCTGATGCACTGGGATGGTCAGCTGAGCCTTGAACAGTGATTTATATTTGGACAGACAGAAAAGAGGACAAGGAATATTCCAGATCAGAGTGAAATGGCCTTAACAAAGGCTCAAAGTTATAAAACATCTGGATGGTTTCTTACACATACAGAACCCTGGAATGTTTTCAAAAATTTTGACTCAAATACATAAAGTATATGGGCAAAGTTTTAGATAGATGGAAAACTTAATTAAGGACCAATTTTAGAGATGCTTGAGTAACAAGCTTAGAAGTTCCTTCTTTAATATTCCATTTTCTCTTCCAAAAAATCATATTAATATACTCGAAGTGAATTGAAGGACAGTTAAGTGTAAAGTGAGTAAATCCCTGAAGTTCATTTTAATTGAATGAGGGAGAAGACATTTCACTATTTTAAAATACACATAAATTAATATTGGTTAACCTGGGTAAGCTATAAATATGATTGTGTTCCACAAGTCACTTTGTGTATTACAGAATAGTAATAATTTGACTCTTTGGGGTCAAATGACTAATTTGTTATTACCTTTCTTAGAATCATGGTGAATTTGAATTGAATAAAGAAACACAAGAAAACTTTATTATCAGGAAGAAAAAAGTCAGTATGTTGGTTCCAGCTATTGATCAAATATCAGGATCTCCCAACATTAGAGAGGAGATTCCCTTTCAAGCTAGGTAATAACCCTAGAGTCATGAATAAGAGATGGTTAGGAAGCACATATTTGATAGGCTTTTCCCTTGGTCTTGTTTTATGTGTTCTGTCTGAGTATTTAATGTGTATGTAACATATCTATATTTAATGGATTGAAACTGCTAAATATTTAACGTAGGTACTGGGTGATTTACTCACTGGATGGAAGAATAACATAGACTTTTACCTTGAGGTCAGTCTATTAGAGTAGGCCTGGTTTTGAGTACATCAAATAGAAAATATCCTTGTTGGGGCACCTGGGTGGCTCAGTCGGTTGAGCGTCCGACTTCGGCTCCGGTCACGATCTCACGGTCCGTGAGTTCGAGCCCCACGTAGGACTCTGGGCTGATGGCTCGGAGCCTGGAGCCTGCTTCCAATTCTGTGTCTCCCTCTCTCTCTGCCTCTCCCCTGTTAATGCTCTGTCTCTCTCTGTCTCAAAAATAAACGTTAAATAAAAATTAAAAAAAAAAAAAAGAAAGAAAATATCCTTGTTTGCGGCAACTGGGTGGCTCAGTCAGTTAAGCGTCCAACTTCAGGTCAGGTTATGATCTCACCGTTGGTGAGTTTGAGCCCCACATCGGGCCCTGTGCTGACAGCTCAGAGCCTGGATCCTGCTTCAGAATCGGTTTCTCCCCCTTTCTCTGTCCCTCCCCCACTCATATTCTCTTTCTCTCTCTCTCTCTCTCTCTCTCTCTCTCTCTCTCTCTCTCTCTCTC
>NC_064816.1:43172492-43244314 GCF_023721935.1 Panthera uncia
CTCTCTCTCTCTCTCTCTCTCTCTCTCTCTCTCTCTCTCTCTCTCTCCCTCCCTCCCTCTCTCTCTCCCCCTCTGTCTTAAAAATAAATAAAACATTAAAAAAAGAAAAAATCAAAAAAAAAGCAAATGTCCTTGTTTGTAATTGACCTGTCACCATTGATATGTTATTATTCCTCAAGGCATCTGTTCCCAGACTTTTTCTCCTGTATTAACTTATGTCGTGGAAGAGGTTAACTGTGTGATGTACTCCCGTGGACATCCCTGGGGTGCTGCACAATTTGCTGGGTGATGGCATCATTCTGTCCTTCTCTCCCACTCATGAAGGTATATTGGAATTGGGGTGAATACAGTCTGATAACCACGGGGAACTTGGATCTTCTATAAAATGTAATTTTAGGGGTGCCTAAAGTTAGTAATTAAGGGGTGCCTTAACTTAGTCGGTTAAGTGTCAGACTTCAGGGCAGGTCATGATCTTGCAGTCTGTGAGTTTGAGCCCTGTGTTGGCTCTGTGCTGATAGCACAGAGCCTAGAGCCTGCTTCAGATTCTGTATCTCCCTCTCTCTGCTCCTCCCCCGCTTGCAGTCTGTCACTCTCTCTCAAAAATAAACAAACATAATTTTTTTTCATGTAATTAAAAAAAAGTAAGTTACATATTTTCTTGGTAAAAATTTAAATCTTCTAGTGCAGCGTTTCTATTCATGTTTCATATCTGTGTCCACATAGATGATCCTCTTGGTGTCAGGGACTGCTGATTGAATTGCCAACCTTGAGATTTTTTGTGATGCTCCAAGTAGAATGCTTATGCTGTGTATGTAATCATGGGGTAAGGACAAAGGACAACTGATGTCCCAAAAGCAGAAGCAGGGATTGAGGTACCTCTGAGCCATTGAAGGAATATTCTCTAGGGAGAAGCCTATAAAAGAAAGCAAGATGGGAAAGAGTGGAGGAGCTGCGTAAGGTCATGGTCGCAGGCAAAGTTTAGCCTATGTCTCGTCCTAGAGAGGAATATCTGGACCATAAACTGCCTCTTAGAGTTATTCCTCCCTGGAGAAGGGAGACTGGCCTTTACTGAAATCTCTGTTTATCAGTCCGTCCCTGGGCTGCCGGTTAGGTGGTAGTAGCATGAGCAGTAGGGGTTGGGGTGGTGATGTGGGTGCAGATGGAGGAAAACCTCCCAATTTCCCAGGGAAGGGGGCAGCTGAGGTGGTAAGCAGCCAACACTCACAGCAGGTGGGGCCAAAAAAAAAGAAAAAAGAATCCATGTGAGGGTACCAACAGCATTCTCTACAGAGAACAAGTAATTGTACCAGGCTGAGACTGTCTGTACCCTAATGGAGAGTTAAACTAGTTTTCTAGAGTATCTTTGATTTTGAAATGGGATGAACTATCCTAAGAGCAAGTAAGTCTTTTGAATATGACCTGACTTTGCCAGGACTGCGTAATGGAACAGAAATAGGTTCTGCCTGAGGAATTTGTGTCTAATGCTTCAGTACTGTGAGGATTCTCCTGGCCTGTGTGGTAGAGGGCATGTGACCCTGGAAGGATGCTCAAATACCATTAGGGAACTGATGGTCCAATTAAAGTGAGGTGGAGGCTTGAGCAATTATTTGGTTAATTTGGCATTTATCCAGATGATTGGCTCTCAAATTAGGAAAACATTAAGACTAAACTAAAAGTTATTTCACAGGGGCTTTCACAAGTGCTCATCTGCATCTGACTCTGATTTCTCAGCTGCCTCGTTGAGCCAGATTACAAAATAATCAAATGTGCTGAGTGTGATCAGCATCCAATGAGAGGACAAACGCCTTTCTTACCCAGATGTAGTCATCTAGGCAGAAGCTTTACTAAAATTGTCTTGAAAAGGGAAAGCTATCCACCTGGATGTCAAATTTGAAATTTTTAACAAGTTACTAAGTCTCCCTTTATCAGTAAAATGAGGCTGCCATTATGTACCTTATTGCCCAAACTAAGAGATCCCAAGTGCAACCTTTCTTAAAGCCTAGAAGTGTTTGTAGAATTATCAGACATGTTTGCTATTGTTAACTAATATCCATACCAAACTCTTGCAGACGGCCACCAAATCATTACCAAACCCCTTTTCTGTGATTCTCACATTTTGCTGATTAAAATCATCTGGGGAGCTTTTTAATCTCCTGATACCCTACCATCCTCCAAATCAAGTAATTCAGACCCTGGGCCTAGGTCCCAGGCATTAGTCCTTAAAGTTGCCGAGGTGTGATTCTAGTGAACAACACAGTTTGGGAACTACTGCTCTAATTGATCAAATCAGAAGGCCATTACTTTTTCTACGGTATTCTCAAACTTTGCCATGCATCAGAATCACCTGGAGGACTTGTTCAACTACAGACTGCTCAGTCACCACCCCCACCCCCCGAATTTCTGATACGGTAGCTGAGATGGGACCTGGGGAGCTGCCTTTCTAACAAGTTTCTGGGTGATGTTGATGCTGTTGGTTCTCACACTTTGAGAAACACTGTCCTGAAATAGGAAACTTATCCTAGGGTGTGTGTGTGTGTGTGTGTGTGTGTGTGTGTGTGTGTGTGTTAAGTGGAGTACAATCTACCAGCAAATCTTCTGATTTGGATCAGGACTCTCAATCTGAAGTCCTTCTATAGAAGAGAAATACCAGGCATCAGAGGTTCCATCCATGGCTGAAGGCTCCATTTCACCAACATGGTGAGTAGAATTAGGCCTACAGAGTGACTTCACAGATTGCCATGGAAGGACGAAGCCAAGTTGTTGCTTGGCATGACTGGTGACTTAAAGCTGATTAAAGGGAGGGGTACCTGCCTGGTTCAGTCAGTAGAGCATGCGACTCCTGATCTCAGGACTATAAGTTCAGGCCCTTTGTGCGGTATAGAGTTTACTTTAAAAGCCAACCAAAGGGAGACGTTGAAACCTGAGGGGTACATATTATGATAATTCCTTACATGAGTTCACCCAAAGAAATGCCTTCATTGAGCCAAAGTTGTATTTATTTTGGGAAAGAGTGGGGGAGGGGTAGAGAGAAAGGAAGAAAGAGAATCTCAACCTGGCTCTGTGCTGTCAGCACACAGCCCGATGCAGGGCTCCATCTCTCGAACTGTGAGGTCATGACCTCAGCCAAAATCAAGAAACAGACACCTAACCAACTGAGCCACCCAGGTGCCCCTGAGCTAGAGTTTAAAATGTGACTCAGGCATGCAGTCCAAGGCTTCACTGAGCAGTGTTACCATATACTGACTGTCCTACAACTAAAATCTCTCAGTCATCTGTAAAACTGCTGTGAAGGCATTATTCATTTAGAAGTCCATAGTTCTTTACCTAAGGAGCTTTACAATAAATTTTTCTTACATTGTAGAACCAGGAAGAAAGTTTGAATCTTGTAGCAAAATTACATATTTTCTTTTATCCATCAGTAAGAAATATGCTCTTCTTCTTCCCTCTGCCTACCATATTGACTTGTCTGCTTTGGCTTCCAAAAGTTCACTCTTTTGTGGCAAGTCTAATAAGATTGTTTCCTACCATTCCAGTATTTGATGTTAGCCGTGTTCTAAATGCGTTTGTTACTTTATATCTTTTACCCTTGTCTCTACAAGTCTTTTTAAATTAGTGAACCAGTAAATGAAATGGAGTATTTTTTCCCTTCTACCACCTTCTGGCAACATGTGGATTCTATTTTGGTAGTCCAGAAGATGTTAGAATTGGTGTTCAAGAAGATTTAACAGTGATTTTCAAACTTTGATCCATGTATAAATTACTTGGGGATCTTGTTAGGTTTAGATTCTGATTTCAAGACCTGGGTTGGGCCTGAGATTCTGCATTTCTAACAGGCTCCCAGGTGATCACCAATGCTTCTTCTCTGAGGATCACATTTTCAGGGGCAAAAATTATAAAATTATAAGTTCTCAGGTCCTTCTCATGGCAGGTCGAGTTCAGGAGTATATATGCTTAATAAGCTCCTCCAGGTGATTCCTATGACCAGTTCAATTTAGGTGCCACAGGTCCAGAATCTGCTTTGTAAATCCTCTTGTTACCCCATCTTAAGCCATCACGGCGGAGTTGCTTTCAAACTTGTAAGAGCCAATAGAATGGGGAGCCTGGATGACTCAGTGGGTTGAGCGTACAACTCTTGATTTCAGCTCACGTCAAGATCCCAAGGTCGTGGAATTAACTCCAAGTTGAGTGTGGAGCCTGCTTAAGATTCTCTGTCTCCCTCTGCCCCTCCCCCACTCAAGTGCTTGTGTAGGCACTTGCTCTCTCTCTCTCTCTCAAAAAACAATAAAAAGCCAATAGGAGTTGGAGGGCAGAATAATGACTAGGCTGTTCTGTTGTTATCACCACTATACATACAGTTAACCCGTGTTTCCATTGTTGAACCCAGTATTGACAGAAGCTCTATCAGTCATGTTGGACCATTTCTACCAGAAATAAAGCATTTGCACAAGCAACATTCCAGGTGGTATTTTTCAACATAAGCAGACAGTGGCTCTTCTGGGCTCCTGAAGAAGTGAATTTTATATTTAGTGTAAGGCAGTTTGCTCTTAATGAAGCTTTTTGAATGTGTTTAAAAATGCCCATATTACAAAGGCAAAATGTGTGTTCTCTTTCCATGTTAAAACTCCTTCAGTGTAAGGAGTTACTGAAGTCACATGACGAGCAAGAAATCAGTCACTGCTGGGTGACATAAACATTGCTCATCCACACTCTATGTTCCTCTTGAGACTGTAGTCTAGGGCCGGGCATGTGTAGCAGAAGCCCTTAAAACTGCTGTGATACCTTGACCCACACAGATTAGGGAACAAAATGAAACAATCAAAGGAAATGGAAGGGAGTCGAAGTTCCTTTCTTCTCAGCACTGGGTTGTGAGTGTGCCTGGGGAGGACAAAGGAGATTATGGTACTGCTTCAGGGTGAGGCTCAAGACTCGGGAAAGCTGAATTCCCAGGGTCCATTTGTCCTGTTAGCTTCCCATAAGAGTATGTTTTGGGGAAGTAAGGAAAAAAAGTTATGTGCCAAGGCTCTCCTACTGGCAGTAGCTGAATCTGTGTATCCTTCTCAGTATTCATTGACTTCTTGTTCTTAGCTTGAAATTGGCCATGACGGAAGTATTTACACCACAGAAATTGCAAGCACTAAAAGCTGAATTCTTTGGTGTTTTCTTTGAGAGCCATTTGTTAAATATCTACTATCATACCATCAGGTGGTTTCAGAGTAGTTTAAGAGTATAAACATCCCAGATTGTTTTTCTTGAGTAATTCTGCTTCATTATACGAAGGCCTAACTCTAGAAAGGATTGAGTGTCCTAAGCACAGGCCAGGAAGGTCAAGAAGTCATTTACAACGCCACTTGAAGGGAAGAAAGGGATGTGGTATCCAGGCAAAAGCATCATGAGAAGAGAATTTCCTGTTTGAACTGAATTCCTGAATTCTCTCCTACAACATATTTATTCAGCAAATACTGACTAAACATCTACTTTGTACCGAATGCTGTACTAGGTAAGGGATGTATAGATCCATAACACACAGCCTCTGCCTTCAAGGAACTGGTGATGTAGTGATCGCTAGTAACAAATACTACCGTGTTTTTTCAACAATAATTTCTATCTCATAACAAAGTTACAATCAAGTAGGGCACTGTCATACTATGTACTACTTGTCTAACCAAGGACATGAATCTGTATAAGTGTTTACGACATTGTGCCAAATGTAGTAAAATATCACTAATTTGGACTCATATAAGGAGGTTTACCAGCTGAAGCTCTTAAAACATGTAAGAATGATTTTTAGTCAACATGTTAATTCCTGTATAAGATATGATGTTCTAAAATGGCTTTAAAATGTTTTGCTTGGAATAAGAAAAAAATTTTCCACCCATGTTTCCACAGTTAATTTTTGTCTTTCCAAACTTTGTATAAAAAGAAAAAAGGCTAAGCCTGATCATACTTGTTGGCAGAAAAAGTGTTGAGAGATCTTGAAATGGTTCCTGTGCTCAAAACTATTTGTCAGTTACCATAGTGCCTGAAATGCCAACATTAAAGAAGTATTTCTCCTCTAGATCAGGATGGATGAGATACCACTACTCAGCAATAAAAAAGAATTAACTGTTGATACACACAACTTGGGTGGATCTCAAGAGCATTAGGCTAAGTAAAAAAAATCTCAAAAGGTCACATGCTATATGATTCTGTATATAAAATATTCTCCCCAAATGACAAAACTGTAGAGACGGAGAACAGATTAGTGGTTTCTAGGCATTAGGGAGGATTAGGCAGGAGAGAGCTGAATGTGGCCATAAAGGGGTTGCACAAGAGAAATCTTTGAGATGATGGAATGCTTCCATATCTTGATTTCAGAGTAGTTTTTCAAGTCTGCATATGTGATATAATAACATAGAACTAAAGACACACATTGTACCAATGATCACTTCTCTTATTTTGATATTTTATCCTGCTCACATAAGATGTAATCCCTGGGAGAAATTAAGTGAAATACACAGGGCCTCTTTATCTTTGTACCTGTCCATCAATAATTATTTCAAAATAAAATTTTGTTCAAACCACGATGTATTTATTTGGCTCTAAAAAGCCTCCTTGTATTTCAGCATAAAGTCCCCTGATAAGGGTGGTGGTACTCGTGCAGATAGCAGAGAGGAGGAGTAGGTATGAAGTTGTTACTCTAGGAAAATATTGGGCTAAGTACTTTAGGTACAATTCATGTATTATTTCATTTATTCTTCAAAACAACTTTGTAACAAAAAATATTATTATTTTGTTTTAAAATAACCTCCCCAAAGTAACAGAAGCCCATAAACCTAAGAGCCACCACGGTAGGAGGAGACCTGGGTAAGCAGGGATTTCAATGAATTAGACCAAAACAAGCAGGGCATCGGCATTAGGGATTTAGAAAGGAAACATTATGCTGATATTAGAATAAAAATAAATAAAAACTCTTACTTCAGAGTTTTGTTGAGTCTCCTTGTGAATATCATCCCTGATTAGGGCTGATTTTGAATCCGCTGGTCTGAAATAATGGCCCTAGAAAAAAGAAGATTCCCACTATAACGGGCCTTCCTAGGTATCTACCCAGCAAGCCAGAAAAAGCTTAGGGTTTTAAAATCTGATACCAGTATTATCTCCCCAGTGGTGAAAACATTTCAATGAATGCATGCACTCTAGATTTATTTTTATGGAATGATGAGGTAATAGTTAAAGATAATAGATAAAGGTTAACATAATCTAGAATTCTGAACTTCTAAAAGGGCCATACTGAATAGTCTCCATCAACTGGCAATGTTCCAAGTGATGTTTCTGCAGAATAACTGCAATAGAACTGACATGCAGAATTACCTTTTCCTCTTCAATAATAGAGTAAAACATCACACTCAATATGTTTCCCAAATGTGACTCCCACTGCACATCTAGCTAAGGAGTTATTCTTGTTCTCTCTCTTGAAAAATGTTATGAAGATACAAATCTTCTGTTTTCAAGGGTTCTGTTGGCTACTTTAAATACCCTTGACATGTGACCAAGAGTCCTTTAATTCACTAAAACCAAACAGTTGAGAATTGCAGAGAGAGCTTCTTTCAGCCGGATGC
The DNA here is from genome assembly GCF_023721935.1 of Panthera uncia. Taxonomy (NCBI): domain Eukaryota; kingdom Metazoa; phylum Chordata; class Mammalia; order Carnivora; family Felidae; genus Panthera; species Panthera uncia. The sequence continues at coordinate 43,180,088 of NC_064816.1, forward strand.
TTCTCATAGATCATGTAATGTTAATAGATTAAAGACCATTGATAAATAATAAAAAGTTGCATTTCCCAAATGGAAGAGGTCCTACAACATGACTCATTCCAACACTGAGAGAGCAGTGCCCTCTAGTAGTTGATGTAAGAAATATTATCCTCTAAGTACATTAAAGTTAGCAAATGAGGATTTCCCAGTATCAGAGCTACTCTCGGACTCAAGTGGGTAATTTGACAATTGATTTTACCTTTTCTGAGCTATTAAGAACCTACTGAAGTTTCACCTTCAATGTGTACTAAATTTTTAAGTGCCAGCAAGCGTTGGGTTCTAATAGTGCTCAACTGGGGACCTTACCAGTAACTTTTAAAACCTAATTTCTCTGTGAATGTCAAATTTAACAGGCTTCTTTCACTTAAATACAGGGTACAGACAGGAAAAAAAGCATCATCCCTTACACTTAAGGGCATCTTAGGTACAACAGATGGTCACAAAATGGCAGAATGTTAAGCAAACCATTAATGAGGCAAGTATTCAAAAACTGATGAAGGTTTGACAGTTTTGTCCTAGAGAGCACTGCAGCTTAATGTGGCAACTGATAGATCTGCAGGTACAATAATAGAAGTAAATTAAGCAAATTGAGTAAACAAAGGGAAAAGATTTGAATTTATAATTCCATTTTTATTAGTGAAAGGTATTCAAAGCCACTCTTAATCTCTAGGATATCCAGAAGATAATAGGCACATAAACAGTACAGGAAAAATGTTTCTGAAACTGGAAGGCATGTTTTCTGTCTTCTGTGTGGCTGATACCATGGTATTTCAAGTCTTGTAAAAGCAATATATAGTTTTTTGACAAATACACCCATGTGTTGTGCAGTTTGATTTATGTAAACTCATTTCAAATGCAATTGCAGAATTCCTCCTGAACAGATGAAAAATGTCTGCCTAAAGTGATAAAAATGTGTGTGTAGAAAGACACAGTTTTAAGAAGGGATTTTGATATGATACAAATTTGTAACTCTATTTCACAAAATACCCTTTTTCAAAAACTTCTAGAAATTTGATTTTTTTTTACATTAATATGTCAACACAGTGTTTACCTAAGATGAGAATGAGTCTGTTCTGCTACAAGAACCTTTCTGTGTTCATATTAGCACGTATAGGATTGGTAAATGGGGGAATGTGCCAGTATAACATAAATGCTGGCTGTGTTCATGGATTTCACAAGTGGTAGCCATTGAGCACAGAGCCCACTAACTCAGACCAACACAGATAGTTAGCCAAGGCAAAACTATGTTACCCACGATTCCCCTGACCCACATTGTTCCTCTTGGCTCAGTGTGGCCGTGTATTCTAACACAGCAGTGCTTATAGCGTGGTTCTCACGAGCCTTTCTGCAGGTTTTACTTGTTTCAAAATCTTTCCAGTTTTACTTGTTTGTTTGAGCTTAGCAACCTCAACTCTTCCTTTAGTCTTTCATCAAACTATCTTCACACATACACACACATTCTGTTTTGTTTGTTTGTTTTTGTAGTATTTATTTGTTAGGAATTTCACTTGTCTTTTTAATCATGCTAATACATTTACTCAAGTGGTTTGTGGGGGGAGTTAATGTTTTTGTTACATAAATATTGAGTAGGTCTGTCCTGACCCTATCTTGTTTATAACACTATAATTTTTATTATGTGACTTTGCAGATCATACTAGGAATGCATTTACCTCATTACAGCAGAAACATCTGTACTTGCACACTATTTATTAATTACACTTATCATTATAGAATTATGCTTCAAATTATAGACTCCCCTCATGAATCCAAGGTACACAGATCGAGATATCAATTGCCTACTAGATTCATCTATTATTTACTTTCACCTTCGCATAGTAAAACCAGCCCCATGCATATATTGCATCACCCTTTCCAAACAGTAACCTTCCCACTTTTATTTCTTTCTAGACAATTATAGAAAGTATTTACACACTTAATAAAACACTTAATAAAAATTTAACTTGGTTTCACTAAGGTTGTTTTGTTTTGTTTTGTTTTGTTTACATCACTAGTACATGGTTTGGGTACAATTAAGAAATTGAGGGCTGCCTGGGTAGCTCGGTCAGTTAAGTGTCTGACTCTAGATTTCAGCTCAGGTCGTGATCTCACAGTCGTGGTATCCAGCCCCACTTTGGGCTCCACACTGGGTATGGGACCTGCTTAGGATTCTCTCTCTCCCTCTCCCTCTGCCTCTCTCTTTCTTTCAAAAAGAAAAGAAAAAAAAAGAAAGATAAAGAAATTGACCCCCATTTGCCCCACCCACATACATACACACTCACTCTCTGTCCTTCTTTAACTAATTTGTCTTTAGTATTTACATTTCACATTTAACACAATCTGAAATCTTAAATTCCATTACGTCAAACTGCAGGGAATCATGGATATTAACTATAGTAAAGTTAAGGTTCCATGAGATGAATCCCCACTCCAAACAGATCCTAGATCACATTAATTCAGTTAACTCAGAGGAAAATGGAGATTTTTTTTTTCAGAAAGTCATCTTTTAAATTGCTTCTGAGAGGATAGATATATGTATCTGTTGTTTTAGGAAAGAAATAATTCTTCAATATTATTTCATAGAACCACCTGAGTTCTAAAATGAATTTGAGAACACTCATAGTAAGCATGGAATTGAGTTTTCTAAGAGTAAGCCCCCGTTTCTCCTGCATGAGCCAAGCATTGCGTTAGGGAATAGTAGTAGAAAGCCAGACAAAGCCCTTGTTTTTAAGGAGAAGGAAGTTCACAGAGAGTGGCGATATAGACATTTCAGCATGTTCTCTCATGGAGACATTCACAGAGTGCTAAGGGACAGAGAAGAGGCAGAAACTGTCATCCAAGACGGAATGCTTTAACCTACATAATCAAAAAAATGCCTTATGGATTTTCTGGTTTTGTCTTTCCCTTATGCTTCACTGGAATTAAAAAATTTTTATTCATTTGAACATGGGATAATTTTTTTAAGAGTTCGTCAACAGCATGATGGAATGTTCTATATCTTGATCTTCATTGTGCAGTATGTCAAATTCATCAAGCTGTACACTCAAAACTGATGCATTTTACCATATATAAATTATACCTCAGTTTTTAATTAATCCATCAAAATGTACAATGCTACTTCCTTTACTACAGAAAAAAATTTAACTTCTTCCCTTTGATGTCAAAGGCAACAACAAATGCATTGCAGAAAGAAAAAGCATAAAGCATGATCTAGTGGGATTTTTTTCTTCCATAATAATTAATATTTTATTTTCTCTATTCTCTTCCAGCTACGGGTCCAGATTTTTCAAGAACCCTCTTAAAAAGAGTAACTCTTGTCAAAGTGGGAGGGGAAGTTGTCATCGAATGTAAGCCAAAAGCTTCTCCTAAACCTGTTTACACCTGGAAGAAAGGAAGGGACATATTAAGAGAAAATGAAAGGTACTGTCTTCAGATATTTTTAACATTTGATTAACCTATAATAATTTATTTGTTATTAACAGTTCTAGGGGCGCCTGGGTGGCTCAGTCGGTTAAGCGGCCGACTTCAGCTCAGGTCACGATCTCATGGTCCGTGAGTTCGAGCCCCGCGCCGGGCTCTGGCCTGATGGCTCAGAGCCTGGAGCCTGCTTCCGATTCTGTGTCTCCCTCTCTCTCTGCCCCTCCCCCGTTCATGCTCTGTCTCTCTCTGTCTCAAAAATGAATAAAACGTTAAAAAAAAAAATTAAAAAAAAAAATAGTTCTAGAGGGAGGAATTTACTATCTACTGTTGATGAACTAAATGTTAATCAAAGAACTGAAGCTTTGGAAGAGGACAGTAAATTAGCTGGTCATTATAATCTTCCTTGGTATTAAGATTCTAAAAAACCCTCCCTGCAGAGAGAGATTGCATGATCCCTGTTGAAGACTGTCAGAGCTGCTCAAAGGTGAGCAGCTACAAAAACCTTCCTTAATTTTAGCCTAAAATTTGTTGATTAGCCCACGTTTCTCCATCCTACTTCTTTTTGCTTAAATAAATACTTTTGCTATGACAACCTTTCAAATATTTGGTAATGGCTAGTATGTCCATTTGTTTCTCCTTTTTTTAAGGCTAAATACGGCTAATTCCAAAGCTCATTCTGCACATAACTTAGTTTTGATTATTTTAATGACATCTTTTTGAAATGGCAGTTTCTTTTTCTTTCTGACATAAATTCTTTACTTGTGTATTTCCTTTTGTACATGAATGACATTTAGAATGCATGCTATTTTTACAGTGTAAATATATATGGGTTGTTTGGGGTTTTAGGTCAGATTGCACCACATGGCAGGTATCTCTAAGACCTTTTTTGGCTGTCACCCCTGTAAAATATCTCCCACCCCTTTCTGTAATCTATCAATCTGTTGGAAAATGGTAATTATGCATGAGTCTGTGTCAGAGCATTTACTAGCTGTATACATAATGATTTTAATGGATGCTAAAGGTCAAGTACTCAAGGATGCAATGTGGAAGCCTGTAAAATGTATCTGTATCTACCCTTTACACCTGTACACCTTTAGATTTGCATATGCAAATTAGATAATCGCACTGATGATGTTGCCTTTATTAATGATTTTTGTAAACAAACTTGATATGGTTTACAGATGGTGCATTCACACACATATTAAATTCATAATATATATCCTTTCCTGACTCCTGTTATATTAACAAAGCAGTATAGTTTACTGAATATTGGCATGGTGTTCAAATTTGGAGCCATACTTGGAACTTGAAAACACAGTTTCTTATTTTTTAGTCTTCAGGTTTATTTTCTGTTTCACCACGTTGTTTCTCAGAATTAGGTCTGTAGATTACCTTTAATAGTTATACATTTACTTTGTTTATTATAACATAATTGAAGTATAACTAGCATGTACCATATGTATTGCCTAGACTAAGGGTACTTTTTTAATGTTTATTTATTTTTGAGAAAGAGAGAGAGTCAGAGTGTGAGCGGAGGAGGGCTAGAGAGAGAGAGGGAGACACAGAATCCAAAGCAACCTCCAGGCTCTGAACAGTCAACAAAGAGCCTGATGCGGGGCCTGAACTCACAAACTCCTATCATGACCTGAGCTGAAGTCAGATGCTTAACTGACAGAGTCACCCAAGGTGCCCCTAAGGGTACTTTTGTAAGTTTTAATTTAACAATGATTTAAAGAACAAGTACCTTAAAATAATACAGATAATGGACAGACATGTCAAAATCCATGAATGAATGAAGTTAGAGTAACATTACTGTATCACACATCTTTCAGTGGCTTAAAACAATAAGTCAACTTCTCATTCACATTGCATGCTCATCAGAGGTCTGCAGGTAGCTGTGCTGTCCTCTAAAACCAGGGCTTATGGAGTAGCACCCTCCTGAATGTTAGTATTGCAGAAGACAAAGAGGGGGGCCAAACATGCATAGGATCTTAAAGCTTTTGCCCAGAAATGAAACAATTCATTTTCACTCATGTTCTGTTGGCCAAAACAAATCATACTGCCCTTCAGAAGAAGTTATGGTTTATATATACAATGGAATACTATTTGGCAATGAGAAAGAATGAAATATGCCCTTTTGAGCAACATGGATGGAACTGGAGAGTGTTATGTTAAGTGAAGTAAGTAATGCAGAGAAAGACAGATACCATATATTTTCACTCTTATGTGGATCCTGAGAAACTTAACAGAAGACCATGGGGGAGGGGGAGGGGGAAAAAGTTACATGGAGGGAAGGAGGCAAATCATAAGAGACTCTTAAACACTGAGAATAAACTGAAGGTTGATGGGGGGTGGGAGGGAGGGGAAAGAGGGTGATGGGCATTGAGGAGGGCACCTGTTGGGATGAGCACTGGGTGTTGTATGGAAACCAATTTGACAATAAATTTCATATTAAAAAAATAATAAATGATCATAAAAACAAAAAAATAAAAACATAAAAACATAAATAAAAAGAAATTTCAAAAAAAAAAGAAGTTCACTCCAGCAAGGAAATACAATCTTCGTATGTGTCTAGAAGATAAAAGAAAAAAACCTATTATTTTGAACAGTATTAATGTCAGCTTAGCACTGCTGTAGCTTAACCATTGTTGCATACTGATTCAGTTACTTTTGGGGAAATGGTGTATCAGTGTCAAGAACTCTATTTGATAAGTAAATTTAATTGATTGTTTCTACCACTTGACTTACCACAAAGCTTGTCTTTCTCCAGTTGTTCTTTCTACTACCGATTTGATTAACAGGACTTGCATATTGCTTCAACATTTTTATGGCACTAAAGATGATGTATTTAAACTGAGGAAGCTCCCCATCATTATCCAGTCTTGCTGTTTATCCCCTCCACCTCCAGAGTCACCAGGCATGACCCAAGCTATCAGTATTAGCCCTTCCTTCTCCTCATGGGCGCTGTGTTCTCACAGCTCTGTTCCTTCCTTCTACCTCACTCAGATTTTCTTAAGCAGAGAGGCTGATTTTGGTAATGTAAATGAATCCCAGAGCTGGCCAGGTATAATGTAAAGGGGAATGATGGTGTGCCCTATCCAAGGGAGGTGCCTGCCACTCAATTCTAGCATTATTGCTGCCAATTGGAGATGCAGGCCAGGTGCCTCCCTATCTTCTCATTCTTCAAGAGAACTAGAAATCTGGACTTTTATTTGAACCCTTTTTATATTTTTAAATGTCAGCAACTAATTTTTAAAAATTTTAATGCTAGTAGCAAATGGGCCATACATCCATAGTCCAAGTTTACTTCATGAGTCGCTGGATTTTTAACTTCTGAGAAAGATATAAACTCAGCTGTACATCTTATAATTACTGAAAAAGGTGAAAAATAGGAAAGATCTTAATATGTTCTCACTGGCAGAGATGAAATTTTGCTATTTTTCTCCTTTTTTCTGATAAAGGAGAAAGAATTAAATAGATAAGGGAGCAAAACAATTCATGAGTGAAAAATTCAAGAATTCTTATGTTAGGAAAGAGTTGACATTGTTAGACCAACACAGAAGGCAAACTTCTTTGTGCCTAGTGACTTATTAGCCCTAATTCTCTTTTGAGATCTAGAATCTTAAGAATCAAAGGGCAGGGGCACCTGGGTGGCTCAGTCGGTTAAGCGTCTGACTTTGGCTCAGGTCTTGATCTCACAGTATAGTCCGTGAGTTCGAGCACACATTGGGCTCTGTGCTGACAGCTCAGAGCCTGGAGCCTGCTTCGGATTCTGTGTCTCCCTCTCTCTCTGCCCCTCCCTGCTCATGCTCTCTCTCTCTCTGTCTCAAAAATAAATAAAAACATTTAAAAATTTTTTAAAAAAGAATCAAAGGGCAAACCTTTAACCTTTGAGTAAAAAGTTATTAATATCTTAAGTACAAAATACTGGTATAAACAGTGTTTTGGTGAAACAAAACTTAATGATCAAGCACCCTTTTTAGTAATGTTACCCCTTGAGTCTATGTTTTTACTTAGTCAAACACTATTTAGTACGTGATATTTAATTTCTTTTTTGAGCTAAGCAGCCACCTACAAACAAGTTCACGCTAAAAGTATATGAAACAATAGTTTAAAATTTTAAGTTTTTAACTTATTTAGTCATATAGTGATATTGTAGTTATCTCAGTGGGTATAGATTCAGACATACTGGTTTAATGTTGACATGTAAACTATTTAAAAATACGTTTGTACATACTTATTTTGGTTTTTCATGGCTTTAGAAATTTAAAGCATATTCACACTGGCCTCCTCTATATGAAGCATCCAAATGAAAGAGTTAGCTTTGTAATTGTGTGCCTAAAACATGTCTTTTTCTCTTGTACATGTTTCCAGCTATCAGAATGTAGGCAATATCAGATATTTAAAACAAGGGTGAACTGTTAGCGCAAGTACTTTAGCCTTCAGGAAAGGCCTCAAGTCACCATCAAAGTAGCAAAATTATTTGGATTAATTGACCAATTAAGCCTTCTAAAAGAATAATGTTCATCATTTTGTTTACTTCTAGTTTCTAGACAGAAGGCACTTGAAGCAGATGAGATTGAAGTTGATCTATTAGAAACAAAAACATCAAAATACAAAAGTAGCAGAATCATTCATAAAAACCTAGGGTCCTAGAATTATAAGGAGCCATAAAACCTTTCAACCAGAATGGAGTCTTTGGTGTAAGTTACAGAAATCCACCTCAACACTAACTTCAGCACATTGGCTTGTACACCTAAGAAGGCCAGGGATGGACTGTAACCGAAGGTGTGACCAGGCTCAGGTGCTCACACAGTGGCATCATGTGTGACTCATCTGTGTTCACTCTATCTTCCAGCGGGCTCTCCTCTCCGGGTGGTAGGATGGCTGTCTGCAGCCTCATGCTTGTCTTCTTTTCTTAGGTTCTCGTAACAATTCCAGAATAGATTTTCACATAATTGAATACACCTGCCTTGGTCATTGTTCTCCCCTAAACCAATACATTCAAGGATCATGTAATGCACTGCATAGGAAAACATGAGGCATGCACTTGTTCTAAGAGGGTGCATAGGGAAGCTCCACTTCAAACCACATGGGCTGAAAAGGGTTTCCCCAAAGAAAGAAAGGCAAGGTCCTGCTTCTAGAACAATAGTAAGTGAACGCTGGGCAGACAACAATGCCAAATTCCTACTGTAGTTACAGGGCCCAGCTTTCATTCCAGGAATAGGGTTCCCCCAAATGGCTGGACCCTTATCCTTCTCTGATATATCTAATGATGGAGACCTAACTAATTGTTAGAATTTTTTTCTTCATAACCTATATCCTTATAACTTTCACTCATTGTGTTTTCTTTTGCTTTTGAAGTTATATGATAAATCTCATTTTCTCCACCCCAGTCCTTCCTTTTATATACTAGCAGACTACTGTGATACCCTCTTTCAATTCTTTTCAAGCCTAAATGTCCCTGATATTCTTTATATGGCATATTTTTGCATTCTCTCACTTCCCTGATTGTCTTCTTCAATGTCTTTCTAATAGAAAGTATGTCACCTAGAATTAAAAGCAGTATTAATAAAGGGGATAAATAGCTTTATCTTATCTCTGTAGAAAGTATGATAATTACCATTATATGATGTATCTAAAGAGGAAAAATTATCTTCAGTGAGCTTAGATTAGTAAGGCATGCAAGTGTATAATGCATCATAGAAAGACCACTCACTCCCAAAGGTTATTTTTTTTTAATTATCTTCGTGCTTAAAGGGGTAAGTGTAGTTGACTGGAAAATTCACTTAGAGGAAATATTTTACTTCTCACTGAAGCTGAAGAAATGAGTGAAATGTTACTCTAGTTAACATTGTGTAAATAAAGACTTTGTGGCCTTACTCATGCTTGAGAATTTCCCTCCTTTTTTAGACACTAAGCTAATAGATTTTGTCAAGCAAATTGATAATAACCAATATAGATATGCCACTGAATGTTTCTGAAAAGAATCTGAAACCTACAGCCTGCATGTCACAGGCATGGTTTCAGAACAGCAGCATGGCTATTCTGTCAAACTAGCCAACTCCAATTTTGTTCAATGAATGAAGAATGTATTGGGTACTTGCCATATGCTAGGCCGTCTGCTTGGTGCTAGGGATAGAGAGAAAGAGGAGACATAAACCCAGCCCTCAAGAGTCTCATAGACTATTGCAGGAACCCAGTAGCAAAATAACAATATGTTTCTCCGTAATCCTAGGGCATATGTTATAAACGTGATGTACTAAGAAGGAACATTGGAAAATGTAGGTCAACAATGGATTGTGGAGGCCTTGAATTTTATGTCTGCAGAGTTTAGACTTGAACTAGAAGACCCTGGAGAAAATGAAAGGATGTTATGCAAGCAGTACATGGTCATACAAGTACTGTGAAGGGATTGCTTCACCTGCAACATAGAGAAGGAATCAGAGAGGAGCAAGATTGGAGAGGCAGAGAGACCAGTTGCAGACAGTAGTCTAGGATGGAAATGAAAAGGATGACGATTCAGTCTTTTGAGAGTAAAAGAGGGATGACAGATGGGCTTTTAAAGGGTAAAATCTGAAAAGACTTAATGATGTATTAGGTAGAAAGATTTTATAAAGAAGGAGGGGTAGGGAAAGACTCCCAGGATTCTACCTTGAGCAGCTGGTGCCTGGTAGTGCCAGTGCCACAATGGTGAGTCTATAAAGAGGAAGTCTGAGAGGGGAAAGTAAAAAGAGTAACATTAGAATGTTGAATCAGAGGTGCCTACAAGTAGAGGTATCACATTCACATAGGAATTCCCATTCAAGTATCACCTATTTGGCAAAGATTTTTCCCACTAACCTGTTTCGAATTGTAAAGTCCCCATCCTGTTTATCTGTTTTATACTCTCCATAGTTCTCATCACCATCTTACATACTGTATATTCACTGTCTTCCCCACCCTCCACCCAATCAGAATGTAAATTCCACAGGAACCAACAATGTATGCAGGTGTGTGGTGCATGTGTGTGTGTGGGGGGGGGTGTTTGTCTGGCTTAAACAATATAACATCTTACAGTCCTGGAGATCAAAAATCTGAAATGGGTCTCACTAATCTAAAATCTGGATTCTCTAGTTAAGAATTTGTTTCCAGCTTTCTAGAGAACACCTTCATTTCTTGGCTCAGCTCCCCACCCCCTCCATCCTCAAAGCCAACAAAGACGAGTCAGAGTTCTCACATCACATCACTCTGATATCTTCTGCCTCCTCCTTCTTTCTTGTGATTACATTGGGCCCTTTGAGTGTGTTTTGTTCCATTCTGTAACAGTAGCATCTAGGACAATGCCAAGTATAGATTAAGTGCTCAGTAAATATGTCCAACAAGAAAGTTGAAACATAGGTCTGAGTTTAGGAGACTAATGAGACTTAGGTATCATCAGTAGATAGGAAGCCATGGAGTAGGTCAATTCATCCAGAGAGAGTTTTGTCAAATAAAACCATCTGTGAATTAAAGGAAGAAACCCTGAGGAAGAGCCCCATACACAGAATGGTGGAAGCAGAGCCTGATGGAAGGATTAGGAGAACACGCTTAAAGGGGTAGAAAAACAAATTGGGGAATGTAACAAACAAAAATCAAGAGAACAGAAAGATTCAAGAAGGAGCAAGTGTTTAGTGCTTTCAAGAGATCCAACTAAATAACAGCTCAAAGGTGACCCTTGGGGTTAGGAACCTTGATATCACCTTGGGCAGAACACTTTGAGGCCACGGTGGACCACTCTTAAAGACACAGTAATAGTATATAAACATCCATATTTTTAGGCATTTCTTCACATACTGTAATATATATTTAGGTTTGCCTGATCCCCACAGTCTAATCAGATCAAGTCTAGCAGTCTATGAGAATATTCAACCCAAATAGGAATAAAATTCATATTCATGTTTCTTGCCTAGAGACAATGAAGTCTGCCTCCGAGGTGAAATTAGATCATGGTCCTAATATGCCTCTTTTCCCAAAGGGCTTTGGAAGAGTTAAAATTCATGTAATACATGGAGGCAAATCCCAGCACTGGGCTACAAAACTCCATGTTGTATATAAAGTGTGAAACCCTGGTCTGAAGATTCTGGCAGTCTGGGAGGCAGAGCAAATGTGATGGCAGGTATTTGCCCAGAAGGCCGATCGAATCCTAGCATGGAAAGGAAAGTTTATTGCTTTAGGCATTCTGTTTCTCTTCTGGAAGCACAGTGTCTATATATGTGCTTTTAATGAGAAACCTGCGCTCAGGATATCTCTTACAGTTGCTACAGAGCTATACAGCTCAGTTATTAGGAATTCTGCCCTGGGGAACAATTATGTTATTGCAATAATTAGAGGCAGTTCATCTCCATAATAATGGAAATCCTGCCTTGGAGACAAAACAACATCAAAGCAACATGAGCATCATTGCTCTAGATAGAATCTGTTGCCTTGCTTATTGGTAATACTATATCATTTTAATTTTGCATGTGCAGTTATAGAAACAGCTTATTCTGCTCTCCAAATTCAGACCTAGAACTTTCCCCTCTTGCCTCAGTTTGTGTCTCCTAGAGCCATGGGCAAAATAGTTATGACTTTAAGCTCCCCTGAAGTGCAGTCGTGGAAGAATTTAGAGAGGTTTGTTTTTAAATGTTTGTAATGATATGCAGGCGTAGTGTTGCAGGAGACTCCATGAACTTCTCGTCAGTCACTACCCTTTTCTCCCTCAGTATAATATGCCATGTTGTGTTATGGTCAGGGGTTAACTGATGGCCATACTCAGGCAGGGACTACTACTAACCTGTTCTATTTATATGGTCATGGTATTAGTTATGCCTCAAGACATGATTACAAGAACACCAGATTTTTAAGTAGAAATATCTGAAATAAGGTCCCCAATATAAAGGCAACACTTGATAAAAAAAATTGTTTTACAGGTGTCTCTCATAGTATTCCTCTTTTTTTAGTCAATCTCCCTTCCCTGTCCTTGTTTCTATCCTTATTATCTCTTGTATGGACTTTGCAACCATTAAACGAACCCCCTAGCTGGTTTATTTGGAACCAGCCATCACTCACATCTTCCACAAGATGCAACTTCCTATATCACATCTCCGATAAATTCAATCCAATAAACATTCATCACACACTTCCTTGGTACAAGATGTATTTGAGATTATGAACATAATGTAATTTTTAAATTGGGGTTCTACAGGGGTCATAAGAAAATGGATGAAATTTCTATAGTGGTTTAAAGGATAGAGACTTCCAATCTTATTACAGTTACAAATTTTATTTTTTTAATAATATATAAAATAAAATTCTATAGTCTTCAACATACATATACATATGGGTATTTTTATATACATAAATAGGAAAAAGCCTGGAAGGAAATTTATCAAAATGTTAACCGTGGTTTCCCTGGGAGTTGGGACTATGGACTTTTATTCTTTCCTTCTGTCCTTCATTTCTTTTTTCTTTTAAAGTTATAAATTTTATATTTATGAGTATGATTATTTGAGTGATGTTCATTTTCCAAACAGGCTGAAAGGGCCATGAGGAAAAGTGCCGTTTGTGTTTGAGCACACTGGATACCCCCAGCTCCTGATAGTGTGCATAGGGTACTCTAACTACTCGAGGTTTTTTTATGAAATGAATGAACCAACCATCCAAACTCATCTGATTCTTGGTAGACTATGGTGGAGAAGGTGGTGATGGGCTATTTTAATGGAAGGAACAGCCAGAATGAAACATATTCAAATGGAAACTAGGGATGAATATTTGAGCAGAGGGAGATAAGGCTGGAAGATTTCTGTGATTCAGGCTTTGAAAGGTATTGCCTGGCAAGCCAAAGGGTTTGCGCCTCACTGAGGAGCATACGGAGTTAGGGAATGATTTTGGCATGGGTCTCCACACTTGCTATTAAATTGTTTCCTGTCCTTGATCAATTGAGTTCAGTGTGTGTACTCACATAGCATGTGTTGTGATTTACTGTGCACCCATCTGGGAAATCACTTGACCTTCATAGGGCAGTGTTTCTCCATCCCTAAAGCAGAGATCCAGAGATTGTTTCCAAATTCAGGTCTGCAGACCAGGGCTAAACTGACTGCCACGGAACCGACAGAGGTACATTTAAAAATGAGAATCCCACTCTTCATACCCAGAGATTATTTCCAAGGAATTCTTAGATGATAGCCAGCAGTATGAATTTGTTTTTACATTTCCCTGATGATTCTAATGTAGAGCCAGGTGTGACACTGTATCAGTGGCTTGCCATTGACCTCAGTACAGATAACCCATCACATGACCAAGAAGACCTCCACAATGGTCAGGCTCCTGCCTCGCTGTTGTATCTGCTCTCTCACTTGCTTGCCTTCACATTTGCTTCTTGAGCTATGTGGGCCTCCTGTCACCTCTTCAAATGACCTTACTCCTGTGACAAAGCCTTCAAACATGCTGCTCTCTCTGCCTGAAATACTTTTATCTAAGCCTCAACAAACTATAGCCCACAGGCCACAATCCAGCCTGCCACCTGTGTTTGCACAGCCTGCAAGCTGAGAGTGGTTTTCCATTTTTAAATGGTAGAAAATAAATCAAAAGAAAAATTTTGTGACACATGAAAATTAGATGAAATTCAAATTTCGGTCTCCACAAATTAAGTTCTATTGGGCACAGCCATACTCATTCATTTACACATTGTCTCAGCTGCTTTTGAACTACAAGGGCAGGATTGAGTACTTGCAACAGAGACTGCCTGGCCCAACAAAACCTGAAATATTTACTTTCCAGCCCTTTATAGAAAAAAGTTTATCAACCCCCAATCCAACTCATGGCACATTGCTAACAATGTTGGGTATTAAAACATCTTTCTAGTAATAGGATGTTCCCTTTGCTTGGTTATTTTGATATTATTATTTTGGCTTTATTTTGGTTGACTGTGCCTTTTACTCATCCTTTGTGACTGAACCTTTTGACTGAATTGTAACTTCCACTGAGCCCATCTGATGCAATGTAATATGTAAGTAAATTTGGTTGGAGACGTGTATGTGCTCCCTTCTGTCTCTGTCTAGGGCAGTGGGTCCCAATTTATACTGGGAGAACTTCTCTTCATACCCCCAAAGGCTTGTACTCCCTGGAGAAATCAGAGCAGGGGAAGGTTTAAGGGTGAAAACACAGAGGGTGAATGGTGGTGGGGATGGAAAGGAAGGTATAAACCTGAATCTCTTCCCCAAATTTCTGGAAAACCAGTAAAAGAAAGAAGTGATAGGAAATCTTCATTCCTGGTTGAGGATTGTGGTTTACCTAGACTGTTTTATATAGGGGTTTTCATTTTAATTTTATGATTATAAAAATTATAAAAGTCTAGTTCAGTTGAAGGAGGAGAGAAGATAGCGATTATGACTTGCTTCCTAAGGTTTTATAAAATTCAGCTATTAAGACAATATATACACACTTGTAATAATTTGGAAACCACCAATGAAGTACACGTTAATACAACAGAACCCAAACAAAAGTACACAGCAGTGCTTAGGGAACACACAAGGAAGAAACTCTTGGAGTCAGGCAGGGTCTAGCAAAATTGACTTCCCATAGGATGTGAGTTTAAGCTGTTGTTAAAGAAAATGATCCACACGGAGAGGCAGAGAAGGAACAAGTAAGTCACCACGTTGGAGCTCACGCACATGCATGATGAAGTGATGGACATGAGCGAATGCTATACAAGAAATGAGGTAAGAGGATCCAGCCAGATGGAAGGCTTGGGATCTGTAGAGTTTAGATGGGAGAAATGGAAGAATAGTCAATAGGGAGATGCTTCAAGTTCTTTTCTTTTCTTTTTCTTGGGGGGGGGGGGGATGCTTCAAGTTCATAACAAGATATGATTAACATTGCAAAAAATGTTGTTAAATATAAAATAATAGTGACAGAAACACTGATTCAGCTTGGCTATGAAGAAGTTCAGAAATCTCTAGCAAGTAAGTTGAAATGAGACTTTGATCTCCTTTTGTGTCACTAGTGCATTCATGAATAAACCTTGGGCTTTGGGAATCCTTGGGGATTTGGGATACTTATTACTTTGACTCTTCTCATATAATTTTTGGTTATCTTGTGGCCATCATTTTTATCCCATTTTTAAAAATAATAATACTGGTAGTAGCAACAACAATAATAACTAGCTTTTTTTTTCAGTCTTTTTGATACCTCTGCTAAACATTTTGTATATGTTCTCTTTTAGTCCTCAGAAAATCATTATGAGATCAATCCTGTTGTTAACCCTAGGCCCAAAGAGGGTGTTTACCATACCTCAGGTTGCAAAGCTCAATGGTAGTTTTAGAGCTGGGATTCAAATCCAAGTATCACTCATGCCAGAGGCATGTCTTTACCAGCTTTGCTGGAAGAAGGAACAGGCATTAGATGCTTCTCTCTACTGCAAAGAGAACATGAAATCTGGTGATAAGTTAATAAATTATTAGTAAAAATGAAGAACTGCTTTCATTGCCTCTTTTGAAACAGTAGAATATTGCTGGCACGTTTATTTATTTTTGTATTTAAAAAAAAATTTTAATGTTTATTTTTGAAAGAGAGGGAGAGTATGAGAGTCTGCTTGAGCAGGAGAGGGGCAGAGAGAGAGGGAAACATAGAATCTGAAGCAGGCTCAGGGGCTTGAACTCATGAACTAAGAGATCATGACCTGAGCTGAAGTTGGTCGCTTAACCGACTGAGCCACCCAGGAGCCCCTTGCTAGCACCTTTAATGCGGGTAAGGTGACTGCTCAAAAGAAGCTTTTACTGCTATTTGTTTTTTATTTTTAATAATAAATTGCAGCCTTCATATCCATGCTTTTATAGTTTCCTGGGAGGAAAGAGGCATGGTCTGATTTCAGGGCTGGGTTAGAACCATCTAAGACCCTTGGAGAAGAGGTAAATTAAGTCCTTGAACTACCTCAGCAGTGCCTTTGTTCAGAGAAAATAGCTCTGTAGCGTCAAATGGATTTAAGTGATCATGAAAATATTCAAACCAAAGTGGCATGTAATTAAGAGCAATTAGAACTGAAGTGATGTGACTGGATATTAAAACCAGACATGCAGTGTTTGTGCCTTCTCAGTAGACACAAGGCAGATAATTTGGGCTCCTCCTAACTTTGTCATCTCTAGAAATAAAATCTGCTAGACTGCTCAGATGTATAGATGCTATGTAAATATTGAAGGTCTGGGATCTTATGTGATGTTTGACCCTGTGTTTCTGTTGTATAGTTTTATCCTCATATTTCACTCACATATATGCCAGAGTTAATTAGATCTCTACTAGTAAATATCCATCATGGTGTTGCTAAATCCCTTTTGCCAAATGATCTAATTAGAGCAACACTTGGCTCTCTATATAATTATAACATATGGCACCTAGAGGGTACGTATAGTAGAATTATAGGTTTCCTGATGAGAAATCCAGGTGGTGGGTAAAAGACTCTATTAAACTAAGTTGGTGTGTATGTGTGTGTGTGTCTGTGTGTGTCTGTGTGTGTGTGTTTTAATATATACAATTCCTCCTACTGTCCCCAGAATGGGAAATATTTTGTAATTCAACTGCCTTTCCCACATAAAACAACATAATTATATCATAAAATGGGAGTTTTAAAATTTAAAAGAAAGCAAATAATTGATAGTATTAGCATAAATTATTTAATCCTCCATGCCTCTAAAAAGTATCATGCATAGAAAGTCAGCAATGTTGAAAGCTCTCTGTAGATAAATTATTTGATGGGACATAGTCCTCCCTTCGAGCAAGATCACTTACCGAAATGGCTGCTAAATACATAACAAAAATGGGACTGAATCCTTTGGCCAACCAGAAGAAGGGTCTCTTCATGCCTATTTATAATCTCTGGAGGTAAACAAACCAGTATGGATAGATGATGCGTTCAGTTTCAGTATATTGAATTTGAAGGGCTTATCATATGGTGGTATTTTGGAGCCCACTTGCATAGGCTTCAAAGAGCTGATTGGACACTTTTCTTCCTAGGTCCATATTCAGTGATGTCACATTGGTAGCTTGACATTGACCATAGTGAGAATGCTTATACCATGAAAATTGGCACGTATCAGGACATTTTTAACCACAGAGGAGCAATGGTTAAACATTAAGCAGCACATCATTATTTGTGGGACATTGTGCAGCCAGGTTGGAGTTTGTGGGACAGATCAAGACTAAAAACATAGTTTTCCAGCTCATCTTCCTTGAAGTGATGAGAGTGAATAAGATTCATTGAGAAAAGATAGAAAAACTAAAGAGTTATGAATTGTGTCAAGTGCATGAGAGAGTAAAAGAAACCAAAAAATTCATCAGAAAACTAAGAGGAGAAACAGGAAGTTGGAGTTTTGTGAAATTCTAGGTGAGAGAGTATCATAATAGGCAGTATTTGACATTGTCAGATGTCACTGAGAGGCCATAAAGAATGAGGATGACTAACTGTATATATTTGGTCTGGTAGTACTGAAGTCAAAAGTAACCTTGAAATAAACACTCAACAAGAGCAAAGAGCAAAAGCTCTACTGGTTGGATGATAAGCAGCTGGCTGCAGTAACTACTTTTTGCAGATGTCATGTAATCAAACGAGGAAGCTTAGATATGCTGGAGGGGAGGGACACATTTGTGGCAAGGATCTTATTCAGATGGAGAACATTGGGGCATATTTATAGTCTGAGGAATTCACACTGGTAAAGTAGGAGTTAAAGATGTAAGCAAGGGGAGATGATTTTCAAGGAGACAAGAGGATATTGGATCTGAAATAAATTATTGTGGGAAAGAAGGATGAACTTGTCTTCTTCTCTGACTTTGGGGAGGAAGAGGGGGTGGGTAAGGGCACAGAGAGATAAGTATGAAATGGAATGTTGAGGAATTTCATGTAATATGGCCTTGATCATGATATTGAAAAAATGAGAGTGAAGGTCATCTTTTGAAAGTGTGAACCTGGGTGGGGGTCTTGAGAGAAAGGGACATCTGGACTGTCTTTTATGACCAGTGGGACAGAAATTAAATAAGATTTGGATTGTGCTTTTTATTTTCAGTTGCTTTCATACATGTTGACTTTCCCACATATTGATTTGCTCTAAAGGGTTTTATTCCAAAAGAGGTGGTTTGTTCCAAAGGATGCATAAAGTTGTTAAAGAAAAAATGAGGCTTGACTGCTGTTAACACCAAGAAAAATGTTTTTCAGGTGAATTCAATATGT
Organism: Panthera uncia; assembly: GCF_023721935.1. Taxonomy (NCBI): domain Eukaryota; kingdom Metazoa; phylum Chordata; class Mammalia; order Carnivora; family Felidae; genus Panthera; species Panthera uncia. Next base: position 43,198,761 of record NC_064816.1, read on the forward strand.
CCTGACTCAGAAAAAATAAACAGTGTACTTTAAAATTACTATAGCCCTTTCTCATTTTCTCAAGGACTCACTCCTTCAGCCATCCTGCCCTTTCCTAGATTGTCACACTCTCCCTCCTCTTTCAACTGTTGGATAGTTCTGGTCAGCATATCTTTATCTTTCTCATTCACTTTGCCTCCTTTGCTCTCTTCTACCTCCACTCTGTCTCTAAACAATCCCGTCCTCTCCCATGTCTTTAAACACCATCTACGCTGACATCTCCCAGAGTACATCTTCAATTCATTATCTTCCCTGAGCAATTTGAGCTTAATGTGCCCAAAACAGAAATTCCTGCCACCGCCCTCTACCCTAAAACCTATTCTCCCAGTTACAACACCTCCTTCTTGTTGCTCAAGACAGAAACCTAGAAGTCATTCTTGATTTCTCTCTTTCAACATCCCATATATCCAGTGCATTAGTAAATTTAGTAAAGTCTACTTCTGTAGAATATATAGAAACTATCTCCTTCTTTTCCATCTGTACTGCCAAATGCCCTGGCCCAAGCACCATCATCTCTTGTTGAACTATTGCAGCGGCCCCATCTTAGTCCGTTTAGGCTAGTATAACAAAAATACCATAGACTAGGTGGCTTAAACAACACACATTCATTTGTCATAGTGCTGGAGGCTGGAAGTCCAAGATCAAGGTGCCAGCGGCTGGAAGTCCAAGATCAAGGTGCCGGCAGATTTCACTGTCTGTTGCGGGCTGGCTTCCTGGTTCATAGATGGTTGTTTTCTCATTGTGTCCTCACATGATGGAAAGAGAGAGGGATCTCTCTGATGTCTCTTTTATAAGAGCATTAATCTCATGCATGAGGGCTGCACCTCATCACTTGATCACTTCCCAAAGCCTCACCTCCTCATGCTATCACATTGGGGAGTTAGGATTACAACGTAAGAATTTTGAGGGGGCTTGAACATTCAGTCTATAATACCCACTAACTGGCCACCCTGCTTCTATACCCACCTGTTCTCTGTACCACAGCCAGAATGGTCTTTTTAAAATGTGCATCAAATCTTATCACTAATCTGAAGGTAGAAATTAAGCTGTTGACCATGATGTTTAGGGACTACATGATCTGGCTCCTTATTGTGTTATTTCTGGGTTTTGTTTTACTAGCCTCCCCCTCACAGGTCTTAAGTGCCAAGATGTCTAACGTCAAGTGTATCTTCTTTCCCGTTAGACCACCAATGGCCTACTTGCCTCTTCAGTTCCTTCTTTGTAATTTGTAATTACATATCTATTTCTTGTTTTACTTGACTATGATGTATCTTTCCAAACTGGTGTGTAAACTGGATGAGGACAGGACCTGTTTTTATTCACCACTTTTTGTCCAGTGCTAGCATATGAATACCACTGAGAGATATATTCAATCATTGTAGAATAAATGAAGAAAGGAATCAATGAACTGACAGTTTGCCTGATTTCACAAGGATTTAAGGTTCCCTAGAAAAAACAATACAAGCCATAGAAAAGACAAAAGTAAATAATTTAGAGAGTGGGAATGATGGGAAATTATCAGTAGAACACCCAAAATGTCAGAAAAGAAATTAGTACATGGAAATGCATTCTGTATGGTTCACAGATATGAATGTAACTGTCTTACTACCTAAGCAAAGAAAGAAATATAATTAAAAGAGCTATAGTGTTTATAAGATTAAAAACAATTATTTTGCCTTATAGGGGAGTCTTAAAAAAGTTTCTCCATGAGACACAATTACTATAGTAGATATAAAAAAAGATTTCATAGATGTGACAAAAGTTCCATATAGTTGGCAAATTATATATTGATGAAGGGCAAGTTAATGAATTCATTTCTGTGAGATGGGACCAACTATATAGGTGGGTTGGTTACTTTTTTTATGGAGAGGCTTGACCCAATGATAAAGTTTTAAGTTTTTACAATGCTGGTTCCTGGTGTGGCATTGTGGGGCAGAGATGGGAATGATACATTTTGTATAATGCACTATTCTGTGATCAAGTAAGTTGTAAGTGTAGGGTCTAGATTTCAGACTTTCTCAGAACCTTTGAGATGTTATTTGCATTGAGAATTTCCAAGAATTCTATTTCTCAGATTTACTTGGGAATGAATCTTATTGCACAGAATACCTCAAAGGATTAGGGTTTCAGGAGGAAAAACTCTTTGGAAAACTTTGATCTAAATGAATGTATATGTCCATTTACTTTAGAAATTTCATTATGGATTGTCATGGCCAGGGTTGTACTAAGGGTTGGCTAGAAGAAAGTTTAGTATTGTTATTACTCAGAAGAATGTGAGAAGCAGCTGTTCTGTATTACCAATTTTGCAATGCCCATTTAGACCAGGTCCATACTATAAAACAGCCCAAAGAAAATCATCAAAACACACGGTGGGATGCTATCTTTAATATAGTACAAATAGGCAATTCTCACATGGGTGTGAGAATCAGTAGACAGGATTTTTAAGCATCTAGCCCCTAACTGATTCCTGTCCACAGAGTCAAAGATAGGGAAAGCTGGGTAAAAGCTACAAATAATCTCAAATTTTTCCAGACCTGTTTTCCCACAAGAACATTAGGTATTATACCTGAATAGCTGAACCAGCAGCTGAAAGCAGACCAGCTCTTTCTTTTTGGAATAATAGTGTGAATGACTCAAGCCTACAATTAGCTAAGGGAAAACAAAGCTTTACTCCTAGTTTCTTCAGGCGTGAAGAGGCTGAAGTTGGAACACAGGATCACTCAGCAATTTCTCAGCGATTTCATTTTCCTCTTTAATTTGGCATCCAGAAATTCATGTTGATTGATAAATACTTGGCTATAAAGACAAAGATATTATTCAACTCATTACATTATACATTTTTAGGATCCTAGAGGGTATTCATAATGGTCACAAAGAATTCTCTACCAATTGGCTTCGAAGTGTTTGCTTTGTCTGTAAGGAAGGCACATAGTATATACTTTGCCTGTGGATATATGCATTTGTATATGCAATTGTGTAATAATGGATTTATGGCCCTATTGTAAAAACAAACAAACAAACAAAACAAAACAAAACAAAACAAAACAAAACAAAACATCAGAGCCTGGGTGACTCAGTCGGTTAAGCATCCGACTCCAGCACAAGTCATGATCTCAGGGTTGGTGAGTTTGAGCCCCGCATAGGGCTCTGTGCTGACAGCTCAGAGCCTGGAGCCTGCTTCAGATTCTGTGTCTCCCTCTCTCTCTGTCCCTTCCCTGCTCTCACTCTCTTTCTGTTTCAAAAGTAAATAAACATTAAAGAAAAAAATGTTTAACAAATGAAACTCAAGATTGCTTAGTGTTTCATTACTTTTTTAAATAATTTTTTTAATGTTTACTTATTTTTGAGAGAGAGACAGAATGTTAGTGGGGAGGGGCAGGGAGAGAGGGAGACACAGAAGCAGGCTCCAGTTTTGAGCTGTCAGCACAGAGCCTGATGCAGAGCTTGAACTCACAATCCATGAGATCATGACCAGAGCCACATGCTTCACTGACTGAGCCACCCAGGGGTGCCCTCTTAATACTTCATTCCTAATCACCTTTACCTCTGTTATTCAAACAACCATAGTCATAAGGCAAGAACATAGCCTAAAGAAAAATGAATTTTGTTTTGTTTTGCTTTGTTTTATTTTTGCTGCAAACCCTCAAACATCACACCTGCTTTATTAAATTTATATTAATAGCAACATTTTGAGGTAACTACAGTAGAAATTGCACTTTCCATTTTATTATTGGAAGCACTATAACATGGAGTGAAAAAAAATTGAATCCAAAGAGTAGAATTTTAAAGCTAAGAATACTGTCCAGTCTAGAAGTCGGTAAGCTTGCTACTCCTCTGTAAGAGCACATTGATTTGCTTGCGAATGATTTCAAAGCCAACACCCATGATGGTGACATTGGAGCATTTTATCATTTCTACTTCTCCATGAAACCATTTACTATTTAATGTGATTTTTATTTCATTGAATACTGAACTCTGTTAAACACCTACCAGAAACAAAGCAAAACATAAGAAAACTATGTATAAGTGAATAGTTTTACATTTCAAATGATATTCAACCCTATTTAACAAATATTTGAGGCAACCTAATTGAAGTAAAAAAAAATAACAGGAATGGGAACACTCCCTCGAAGCTTATTGGAAGCCTGTATAAAGCTACCGTCTTACACTGCATATCCTGAAATAGACTCGGAGATGGAAAGTTGCATGCAGAAGGTTTGCTGGAGCATGATCACTGGGGTCCCATGTGTGAGGAAATGAGAAAACAGCGCTGAGCAGGTGGAGAAGCTACCCTTCAGAGCACTTGCAGTTGAGACTTCAGCCAATCCCATTATCCCATTGGGAAGTCTGGTACTGGACTGCCCTTCAGAGTGGTTCCATCTGGAGGCAAGGAGGACTGGTCTTAGAAACCCTGGATCAACCAGTCACAAGCCTTAGCCCAACACCTGGAAGGGAGACCAGGAACCTTATCATAGGCATTTCCCCACTGTAGAGGGCACTTCAGCGAGGGACATGGATGCAAAGCTGTCAACAACCAAGACTCTTGGGCAGAGTTGGGGAAGGTAGTGCATTGGCCCTGAGGAAGGGATCTGGGTCATGTACTCTGATGTAATTAATTATAAGAGAGACTGTGTGTCACTTAACATGAGGGGAATGTTTGAAACTATTTGTCATTATCATAAAAACAAAACAAACAAATGTTAATGTTAGCCGAAGTCTTACACAGGATGCCCGGAGGAATTTGCTGTGCCTTTCATTTCATGGTCAAAGCCTAAGTTGGAACTGAGTGAAAGTCTTTCTTAGATGAGAAACAAAGTATGATTCCTCTGCCTGATTTCATTTTTTCAACACGTTCCTCTTAAGCAAACTCAGGGAGTCACTGACACTGTACCCTTAGGGACTCTCTCCTCTGAATTCTTTCTTCCTTCTTTCCCACAAGACCCTTCTGGCTCTTAGAGCCCTCTGTGTACCCCTGCCTCCTAATCTCTACCTCTCTTCTTGAATTTTGTCTGAAATTGTCAGTCATTTCATTCCATTGTTTCCCACCAGATGAAGGTATAAAAGATTTCTGGTTGATACAGAAGGCAGAAAAGAGGAGGAAGGATGGAGGGAGGGAGTTACAAAAGAAGAGAGGAAAAGCACGCCATAAGACAATCAGACTTTTACACTGGACCACACTGGGACCACCTCTTAGCCTAGTCCCATGATTTTTTGTGCAAATAGTGAGGATGTTTGCTCTGGTTTGACTTGCATGAACGAAGTCCCCTTTAGTTAGCCTAACTGGGTATATGACCCTTGTCAAGGAGGTGGGTATCTGTCAAGCCTAAAAAAGAAAGTTGAAAGAAGAGGAAGAAGAACCCATTATACAAATGTGACTACATGTACTCACATTCATTTGGAGTGTTCCCAAGTGAGGAAGAAGGTTTGAATGCTGGAAATGTTTTCTACCAGTCATGTATGTAAACCATGGTAAACAAATGATGTGTAGAGTCTGGAGAGTCCCATCTTTCTTGGAGGAAATATATCTTTTCATGGGGCTTATGTCATCTCTGGTTCTAGGTACTTTAGGGTCAGATGAAGCATGAGAGATCAATTGGCCAGTGGTTTTCAACCTGTTTATACCCCAGCATACCTAAGGGCTGCAACACATCCCTTTTGCCCAAAATGGTTCATCACATACTTATTATAGGAGGAAGAGGGAATGGGAAAGTGGTGGAGGGAGGGGGCCTAGGAGCTTATGATGTATAAGAATCACAGGCAGGATACGATTTGAAAAACGCCTCCCAAACATTCTATCATGCATCATTTTTCTTTTTTTTAATATTTTTAATTTATTTTGAGAAGAGTGCAAGTGGTGGAGGGGCAGAGAGAGGGGAACAGAGGATCCAAAGCAGGCTCTACGCTGCCCGGCTGACAACAGTGAGCTCAGTGTGGGGCTTGAACTCACAAACCATGAATCATGACCTGAACTGAAGTCTTAGGCTCAATCCTTAACTAACTGAGCCACCCAGGTGCCCCACACATGGCTTATCAACCTATGAGAATGACTGGTTCTGCCAGCACTTGTGTTATACATTGAGGAGGAAATTGTGGTTAGATGAGTCATAGCAGGTCTCACAACCAAGTACTGGCATGTACATTCTCATGTAACAGTATGTCAAATTAAAGAAACCTCTTCCCATTCTTGCTTTAGCAATAAAGATTACATCAAGAGTAGTATATAGAATCCCAGAAAGGTACGTACCATTTGAAGGTCCCAAAAGTCATCTAGCCAAAGGTTCACTGAATCTGGCTGGCAAAATGGTTTTCTTTGGCAGACACTATATACTAGTCAGCATTGTGTTTAATTTTCTTACGTTAGGTTCTAACCATTAAAATTTGGAATATGTCAGGGCACCTAGATGGCTCAGTTGGGTGAGCGTCTGACTTTCAGCTCAGGTCATGATCACGCGGTTCATGAGTTCAAGCGCCACAATGGGCTTGCTGATGTCAGCGCACAGCCTGCTCCAGATCTTCTGTACCCCCTCTCTCTACCCCACCTCTTGGGCTCTCTCAAAAATAAATAAAACATTTTAAAATTTTTGGAGTATGTCTTATTTTTAAAAAACAGTAACAGCGTGAATTTCTATAGGCAATAACTGGCCAGAGCTAAGAAATTTACCTTTTTACCAAGGCATGAAATCTCCCGTTGGCCATACAACTTTGTCCCTGATATTAAGATGTAGTGTCAGTTGCCATTTATCTTTGTTCTTGGTTATTGTTTTCCTTACGGTAGAGTTAAAATAAAAGCCACATATTTCTGGTATCTATTTCTCTATCAAAAAATGAAAATAAGAAAGCTTGACCAAAGGGCTGCACTTTTCAAGAAAATGTGCAAAAAGAGAAGGTTTTCTTATGAATGGATGAATAGCCTCTTTTTCAAATATAAGCAAAACTTGTCATGAAAACTTATTCTCACCTGCTTTCTTCATTTATATCATCACCCACTAGCCCCTGTAGGTAACGACATTTGTAGATCTAGAACTAATTCTGTACCTCTATGTTATCAGTGATAATTTGAAGAACAGAATGGTTTGGAATCCCTCGGACTAGGTGTGGCAGTCTAGCCACCGACCTATTTTCTGACATGCAGCACAGTGTTCTTTTCTTTTTCCCATGAATGCTTAAATACTAGAATTTCTGTATTGTGCCTTCCCTGGAGAGTCTGCTAATCCACTGGTGTTTTCCCCCCTCTTTCTCTCTTTGTTTCATCTGTCATATTGACATGCATGACAGCTTGTCAATTATCCCTCTTTCCAGATTATATTAAAATCTGAGTGTAAGAGCTATATCCAGATCCCTCTTCCATTATAAATACCAGGCATCTAACAACACCCAAGTGAAGGTTTTCTCTGCTGTTTTTCCTGAGAAGGTGATTGTCAGCCTAACTTAATGCCTGATAGATAAAACAGAGAATTAAACTTGCCTTTTAAACTAGGAAATTATTTTATTCTAACATTACTGTTCATATTAAACTCCTGTGCCATTAAAGCTGCCTCTTTTAAATGAATGTGCACTGGGTACATTGTTTATTCAATTTAATTGTAGGGGGGAAAAACTTTACACAAGGGAAATGGTTGTTTGAACTGGTTTTTAACAGTCACCAGCCATGTGAATGAGTGTCCAATTAAACAGTGGCTCACTAGGACTCGTATAATAGTAACATCTGTTATCTTAATTAAACAAGTTACTATATAAAGGCGCTTTCATGGCTCACTTTGTTAGAGCAGGTTCTGACCTAGAAACTCAAGGAAGGTTTCTTCTCTTTGTGGGATTTGGTTGTCCGTGGTGTTCCCAGTTGGTCCCATTATGTTTTAGACCTGACAAATTTGTGATCTGCAAACATACACATATGTTCAAGCCTACATAGCCTGGGGAAAGGAGGGAACCAGAGTTCATGATGCAAAGTGGAAGAAATAAAATAGGAAAAACCCTGAGTAGGAATGCTTTGTATTCATGGCAGCCTACTTGGGTATTATGACTTAGAGGAACAGTGTGGTGAAGAGGGGCAAGTGATGCAGAAGGGAAAGTGAACAAATACACATTTATTCTCTTTTACTTGCCAGGCACCAAGGAAGACCCTTACCTGCAGGTACTGCCAGTAGTCCTGTATCAGTATCTTTGAAATCCAATAAGCTTTAAAAAACCAAAGTGTTTTTTCTTTTTTCGTCTTTTTCTTACTATTTTTTTTTTGTTTGTTTAGTTTAGTCACCTTTGCAGCAAACTCATTTGGTGGCAGAAATAATCATATATTGGATTGTGAGGTATCATGTCAGACTTGTTTGGGAGATACTATGTAAAATATACTATAGTATAAATTATACTATATATATAGTAAACTATATATATAGTCTATTATATAGTAAACTATACATATAGTCTATATATAGTATATACATGTATATATACTATATATAGACTATATATAGACTATATACAATACATAGTATATGTAGAGAGAGTATTTGGTATATAGTAAAATAAATTATAGTATGTTTCTAAGATAAAAATTATTGAATTCTAAAACACAACTTTCCTTGACGATTTTTGTTAAGTTGTTATGTCTTAGACCATTTAATTTTTTAAAATTATTTTTGAACGAAAGGGAGTGGCAGTTGGGGAGGCAGGCAAGGGGAGAGAGAGAGAGATTGATCGATTGATTGATTCTCAAGCACGTTCCATGCTCAGTGCAGAACCTGACATGGGGCTCTATCCGACAACCCTGGGATGTTGACCTGAGCTGAAATCAAGAGCCAGAAGTTAAACTGAGCCAGCCAGGCGTCCCTGTATTAGACCATCTTAAAGAAGATAAACTGAAGCTCAGTGATAGTGAATATCTTGCTTATGGATAGACAGCTAATAAGCTTCTCTAGTTGTTTCCTGTTGACTTCAAACCAAGTTTCTTCTTGCCGCAGTGTGGAGTGTTCTTCATACCCAAGCCTCTGCTTGTTTCTCTGACCATATCTGCCATTTGCCCTTAGCTCTAATCCCAAAGGATTTATAGCTAATCAAAGACATACATTTTTTTTCCCCTGCCTCAGGGCCCTTGCACTTGTTTTTCCCTCAGACTAAAACACCCTTCTCGCTGAGCTTCCTTGTCCAGCTCCCTCTCATCCTACATCTCAACTGAAATGCTACTTCATTCACAACAACCTTGCTCCTTTGTGGCAACCCCAAAATGACGATATCAGAAAGAGTTGGGAGGGGCGCATGGGTGGCTCAGTCGGTTAAGCATCTGACTTCGGCTCAGGTCATGATCTCATGGTTAGTGAGTTCAAGCCGTGTCAGGCTCTGTGCAAACAGCTCAGAGCCTGGAGCCTTCTTCAGATTCTTTGTCTCCTTCTCTCTGCCCCTCCCCCCATGCATGCACACTCTCTCGCTCTCTCTCTCTCTCTCTCTCTCTCTCAAAAATAAATAAACATTAAAAAATCTAAAAAAAGAGTTTGAATATTATGAAATTTATTTTATCTGCATAGCGTCAAGTTTTCCTTTTTCTCGTAAAAACATCTCAGTCATCCTCTCAGGAAGCGCCTTTTCCCATTGTTTGCAATCTTCTTGACTCTCTCAGTTCAGGTGATATTTCCTTCCTGTGCAAGGGGCTGGATAGGTACAAGCTGAGACAACCAGATTCTCTCTCTTCAAGAATCAGAGCTTTCCTATGGGCAGAACATGGTAGAATAGTGTCGTTCTGATGGCGGCTCCCTGGAAATCCTGCCCCTTAAATTCTACGGTAGATCGCTAGAGTTTCTATTGATTGCCCTCCTTCCCAAGTCCTTTTTAGCCTCTCCAGTTTATGAGCTCCCACATATCCTTCCGATAGGTTGACCAGAATCTGTTTCAGTTACTTATAAGCCCCAAACCCTAACTGATACAGGCAAACAGATGTATAATCTATAATAGGATTTTTTGTTGTTGTTGCTTAAATCTGCCTCAGAAAAATAAGAAGCTGCTCTTTAATGGCATTTGGGTATTAACCTAGTTCTTTAAAAGGAATGCATCTTGTCACATTTGAAGTAGACAACTTGCTAACTTGAGTATCTATAACCTTCTTTGGGCAATTTGAGACATTTTGCTTCAGAAAAGCATTTGCATTCAACTTTACCAGTTACCCACCTGTTTAAATACCTCACCCAGGAGAGTGGGGTTGTTGAACATGTGGAGTTGCAGGATTCCCTGGAAGTAAAACAAATGCATCTCCTCCAGAGAGCTCTTTTCTCTAGAAGGAGAACACACACTAGAGTGTGATGCTGCCCACTCCCACAGGCATGTGCTTGGAGTTCTGGCTATGACACTGAAATCTGTAAAGTTCTTTGGATGAAATCTTTTGGCTGCCTTTGTGCAGACTCAGGTTGTCTGGCATCTGTATCCTCCCAAAATGAGTCATTGTACGTCTCTGCTTCATTGATTCTCGCTGAGGGAGATTTGGACAATGGGCCTGAACCTGCCAAATGAGTTCAGGAAGTCCCTAACACATCAGTAGCTTGTTATATAAGCATCTTGTGCTCAGCAGTTAGACCTGACTCTGTCTGTGATGAGCATGTTCCCGTCTCAGTGACAACCAGATGGGGTCCTTTGCCCGCTTCTGTGCCTGGCATTTGAGTTCAGAGAGGCTGAAATAGCCCTTATTTCAGCAAAATGAGTGCCTGTTGCCCTGACAGCATCGAGATGGCATTGGGGCAGAATATCAAAGTCAACATGTGACTCCCCACCGAGGCTCTCATTTGAGCTCCACTGACAGTTGCTTGTAGGTGTGGAGGAAGAAAAATGCCCCAGTATTCTTGGATGAATTGATTTCAACTCTAGGTGGAGGCCTTACTGAATCCCTAGATGATCTCATCTTTATTCTCAGAGCTCATGCACTTTTTTCTTTTATAGTCTTTGAAGTTGCCTTTGCTGGTTTCAAATCTGCCTCATGGAGAGAACACACTTATCTATCTTGGTCATTGTATCTCAAGCACTTAACACAGTATTTGGCACTTGATAGATACTACATACAAATATTTATTTGTAACTTTTCATCAGGAAAGTTTCATTACTTCATATGTGATATGAGAACAACAAATGTGCCTTATCTCTCTCTAAAAGTTGTACTACTTTCATTGCAAATCATTTATTGCTAGTGTCATAATTATAATATGTATGAACGTATGCCTTTCGTAACTTTAGCTCTAACGTGCTATTTTAAAAAAAGAGTTTTGTTTTGGAATGCTAGGAATTTAACACCCAAACTAGCCACGTGGGTCATGGATCCCTATCCTGGGGGATCTTGAGCAAATTGGTGAACTAAAGGAAACTTTATAGACTTAACATGAGCTAGGTCAAGACCCCAGGGGTTCCCAACCCTATACCCAGGTGCCTGGCAGGTTTTGGAAGTCACCCAAAGAGATCAGGTTGCTAACCCTGGCCTGAAGCCCCACACCCTAGAGAGAAGTCTGGCTGCCCCTGCAGCAGGGAGCTTCTTAAAGCAGAGTTAAAAGTCCTCACAAACAGAGAAGGAAAGAGAAAGAGCTTAAGAACTACTGTTTTCCAAACCAGCCTTACCTATAGATTTAGTCAGATGGTGTCGTGGATATGGATGGGGCCTGGACTCACAGCTTCCCATAGTATTTTGAACTCAGTCCCAGACTCTCTTGCAACTTCACACAACTGCAGTGCCATGGAATGGACTACATCTAGTCCATTCCGTGGACTAGATGTAGTCCATTCCATGTAGATGTAGATGTAGGGAATGGATTCAGAGGTCTAGTTTTGCCATCTATGTAGCCTTGAGCAAGTCACTTATTCCCTGTCTTTAAAATGGACTTACTAGGGGCACCTGGGTGGCTCAATCAGTTAAGTGTCCGACTTCAGCTCAGGTCATGATCTCATAGCTCATGGGTTCGAGGCCCACGTCAGGCCCTGGGCTGACAGCTCAGAGCCTGGAGCATGCTTCAGATTCTGTGTCTCCCTCTCTCTCTGCCCCTCCTGCGCTCGCACTCTGTGTGTGTGTCTCTCTCTTAAAAATAAATAAAAATTAAAGAAATTTTTAAAAATTTTAAATGGACTTGCTAATACATACTTGTGATGTTCTGGGGACACTTCATTAGATGGAAGAGTGCTTTATAAATGGTAAAACACTGTGGAGATTTTATTCCATAGATTTTAGATCTATATGTACTTTTACAAAAATGAAGTTACAACATACCTGTTTTATAGTTTAACTTTTTGATTTAAAATATATGGTAGATATAATTCCATAATGTAAATGTTTTCATTTCATTTTTAATAGCTCAATTATATGGCATATTACGATTTTGTCAATTCATTACAAATATTTATTCGTTTTCAGCATCTCAGTGTCTTCTTCAGAAATGCTGTTTAACTTACTAGGTGCAGTTTGCATCAACCACAGTAAGACTCTAGGATTCTGATCAGAATTGCAATAGTAACTAGGGGAATTTCCAAGCAGCCATGTTTTGGGCACTTCCACTAACATGATTACTGTAACCATTAGCATTTATCAAGTACCTAATATGTGATAGGTGTTTTACATACATCATTTTATACTTGAAGGAACTGAAGTTCATTAGCATTAATTAGCTTACTGATAGCCTTACAGGGTAAGTGACAAAACCAGGGTTCATGTGTAGATTTATTTGACTTCAACACAACCCCCATCATGTCTATATCCCATGTAATCTGAAACTCAACATACCAAGATCCAACCTCTCCATCTCACCTTTCCCTCAAATGTGTCCCCACCACACACCTCATTTCTATGAAAAGTACCACCATCTAGCAGACTACCTAACCAAACACCTTCCCCTCCACTGCTGAAACCGCTCGTTAAGGTTAATGAACTGTGATTATCAAATCTCATGCTCAGTATTCATTCTTCAACTTGGTCTCAGCAGCAATTAATGCAGGTAGTGGACCACTGCTCCCATTTTGAAATTCATGCTTTACTTGCTATCCAGGATATTGGTTTTCCTTCTACATCCTGGCCACTCCTTCTCAGTTATCTATCATATTCTCATCTTCTACAGCCTGTCAACTGACCCAGTGGCCAGTGTTTAGACCTCTTCCCTGTCTGTCTCCCCTTCCTAGGTGTCTTATCTTCGTTTAGTCCATGTCCTTATAAACTATCTAAATGCTGACCAAATCCAAGTTAATATAGTCAGCCCAGACTTTTTTCCAAGAACTCCAGAGTGAGATGTTTATATAGTCTATGCAACATCTACCTAGGTTTTTGCTATCCATCCTACTGACAAAAGTTCTGACTCCAGTATGTAAACTTTTTCCCCCTCAGTGAAAGCTACGAGAAAGCTGTCAGGCTTTGTTGGGACTATTGATTTGAATGACATCTCCAAACCACCTTGAGGAATTCATTGATTAATGCAGTCACTGCTTCATCAGTTAATTATTTCAAATATTTAGTAACAACATCATGTGCCAAGTACTACGCTAAGACTGAAGCTAAAAATTTTAGAACCATTTATCTAAGCAATAACTAATTCCAAATTAAATTGATAACTTCAGAATTATCTTTTAAAGTGTTTCCATAATACACAGGAAGACTTTTGAATCACTCATTTCCGAATTCACTTTTCAAAAATATGCATAATCCTTTCCAAAATTGAGATTTATTTGGATGTCATAAAAGATAATTGCAGCTTTATAAACCTGACCTAAGGGAGATTGAGTTTTCATTCAGAAGCCTTATCTTGATTGCCTACACATCACCCAGCATACTCTGGTCCGTCTGCTTGATGTCATTATGTCAGCTTGTCTTCTAGAAAGAAGGAGGAAACTTCACCAAAATGAACAAGGCCTTCACCTTCTCCCTTTGGGTTACATGAGGAAGCTCTTTATGAGAGTTGTCCCCCCTGTGCCCATTGGGAACTTGCAGAAGATCAATTACTACAGATGGACAGTATGTCTGGTCTTTCTCCCTGTTTCCACATATTAAATTGTCACTGTGTCAAATGTCTTGTCATCAAATATAGTGCTGCAAGGAAATTGCAATTATATTTATCTGTTTTTTTCTCTGACCTTTGGATTTCATTCAGTCTACAGAGAATCCCTCTAGGTGGTTCTGAGAATATGTGTCATCCAAATCAATAGGGCCCACAACACCTGACTCCTTCCTCTGTTCAGTGAGGGGGAGGTCCATTCATGTATTAGAATCAGAACTTTTTATGCCTAGGATGGATAGCAAAGACCTACGCCTTCAGTGCATTTAATCTTGTAATAACTTTATAGTCCTGCAGTCTGGCTCTAGTAAGTAATTACAATACCATATGGGGTTTTCTAGTGTTTTCATCCTCTGTGCCTGTACTAATTCTGAGCTTCTGTCTCTGGATGGTTTTGTTTAGATTTTAAAATCTTGGCTTTTGTTCTCTAATTATTTTCTCTCACCATAAGAATCCCTACTGTCAGAATTCAGTAGGTTGTAAAACTAATGTTTAACAATAGTCCCTCTCCCTACCCGCCCCCCATCACCTGGAATATTTTGAGGGGATGCGTGGCAGTTAACAGCAGATAGGTTCTCCAGCAATGCAACCTCATTTTAATATTGGCTAAAACAGAACTAATCAAGAAGGCAAATCTGCCTTGAAAAGCCTTATAAAACATTCCATAGTTAAATGGACCATTAAAAAATAGTAGGCAGAGGAGACAGCCAGGTGCTCACCAAAATCTAATAGTTGAACTTTAAAAGTCACACATAATGAACAGATTAGATGCAAAATCAGCCTTAAAGATAAAATATTTCCCAAGAATCAAATCTAAACTGCATATAAGTCTTATTTATTAGCATAATAAATCACCATAGTGAATGATTCCTGCATGGATTAGTCAAGTGGAGTGTACTAGACCTCTTCTCATTGCAAGTGACAAAATAAACACATGCTCACCTTTTCTTTCTACCTTGTTGACTTTTTCTCCTCCCAGCAAAAAATTGGCTGCAGCAGCTCCAGACCTTTTTTTTCTCAGTATATGAAATTTATTGTCAAATTGGTTTCCATACAACACCCAGTGCTCATCCCAAAAGGTGCCCTCCTCAGTACCCATCACCCACCCTCCCCTCCCTCCCACCCCCCATCAACCCTCAGTTTGTTCTCAGTTTTTAAGAGTCTCTTATGCTTTGGCTCTCTCCCACTGTAACCTCTTTTTTTTTCCTTCCCCTGGGTTTCTGTTAGGTTTCTCAGAATCCACCTAAGAGTGAAAACATACAGTATCTGTCTTTCTCTGTATGGCTTATTTCACTTAGCATAACACTCTCCAGTTCCATCCACGTTGCTACAAAGGGCCATATTTCGTTCTTTCTCATTGCCACGTAGTACTCCATTGTGTATATAAACCACAATTTCTTTATCCATTCATCACTTGATGGACATTTAGGCTCTTTCCATAATTTGGCTATTGTTGAGAGTAGCATCTCCAGACCTTAAGTCTACAAATATTTAATTCCAGAAGGGAAGAGTAGGAATCATTTTCCAGAAAGTCCCAGAAAAAGTCTCACTACAGATCGTTGACTCAGATTGGCTCATGTGATCATCCCTAACCAGTCACTGTCGCCAGAAGAAATTAAATTCTGTGATTATTATAAGCCTGGGTCCAATGTTTCACTCCAAGGTTTAGTAGTGAAACCTAAGAAAATCATATGGCCGAGACTAGAAGAGGAGTGGGTGTTCAGATGGCTATTATTAGATATAGAACTAGTTGATGCTGGGCACAACTGTCTATACAAGAAGGTATAGTCTAAAATGGAAGATAATGTGGAGAAATTTGAACCCAAGTGTATGCTGGTGGGAACATAAAATGGTACAGCCACTATGGAAAACAGTATGGAGGTTTCTCAAAAAATCAGAAATAAAGTACCACATGATCCAGCAATTCTGCTATTAAAGTATATCCTTGAAAGAATTGGAACAGGGACTCAAACAGGTTAGCTAGGAAAAAAGAGAAAGAACACAAATTACTAATATCAGAAATTAAAAAGGGGATGGACATTAATAGGATAACTAATACTGTGAAGAAGTCTTTACCCACAAATTTGATCAACTAAATGAAATGAGCCTATATACTTGAGGACACAATTCACCAAAACTTACACAAGAAGAAAAGACAATCTGAATAGGTCTATATCTATTAAAGACACTGAATCAATAATTAACAACCTTCCAAAACAGAAAGTGTGTTGCCCAGATGCATTCACTGGTGAGTTCTATCAAACATTTCAGGAAGAAATTATACCAATTCTCTACAATCTCTTTCAGAAAATAGAAACAAAAGGGTTACCTCCTAAATCATTTGTGAGGCTACCATTACCCTAATACTGAAACCACACAGAGATATTGCAAGAAACTACAAACCAATATCTCTCACAAACATGAACACAAAAATCCTCAACAAAATATTATCAAATCAAATCCAAAAAAAACATAAAAAGAATTATACACCACAGCCAAGTGGAATTAATTCCAGGTATGCACAGCTTGTTCAACATTTTGAAAATCAATTAATATAATCCATCCTATCAATAGGCTAAAGAGTAAAAGTCACACAATCCTACCAATAGATGCAGAAAAAGTATTTGACAAATTCCAATACCCAGTCATGATTTAAAAAAAAAAAAAAAAAAAACTCTCAGCAAACTAGGAACAGAGAAATGCTTCCTCAGCTTGATAAGGAATATCTACCAAAAAACTACAACTAACATCATAGTTAATGGTAAGAAACTAGAAGCTTCTCAGTAACATCAAGAACAAGGCAAGGTTCTTCCCTCTCATAACTACTTTTCAATATTGTACTAGAGATCCTAGCTAAGGCAATAAGACAATCTGTATAAAAGGTATAGATACTGAGAAGGAAGAAATAAAACTGTGTCTGTTTGTATATGACACAGTCATCTATATGGAAAATCCAAAAGAATTGTCCAAAACAAAATAAAAAACAAAACAAAACAAAAAAATACTCCTGCCACTAATAAGCCATTATAGCAGAGTTGCAGGATACAGGTTACAAGGATACAGAAGCCAGTTACTTTCCTGTGTACCAGCAATCAATAAGTGGGATTTCACATTGGAAACACAATACCATTGACAATAGCACACAAGAAATTAAATACTTTGGTGTAAATCTAATAAAACACATACGAGATCTACATAAGGGAAACAATAGAAGTCTGATGACAGAAATCAAAGAATTAAATAAATGGAGAGATAATCCATGTTCATGGATAGGAATACTCAATATTGTCAAGATGCCGATTCTTCCCAGTTTATCTACAGATTCAGTGCAACTCCATTTATAACACCAGCAAGTCATTTTGGGGGCAAGCTGATTCTAAAATTTATATAGAGAAGAATAAAACCAGAATAGCCAACACAATACAGAAGGAGAACAAGGGTGGAGGATTAACAAAACCTAAACTTCAAGACCTACTCTAAAACTACAGTAATCAAAACAATGTGGTTTTGTCAAAAGAATACACAAGTAGATCAGTGGACCAGAGTAGAGAGCCCAGAAATAGACTTGCATAAATATAGCCAACTGATTTTTGGCAAAGGAGTAAAAGCAGTACAATGGAGCAAAGATAGTCTTTTCCACAAATATTTCTGGAACAACTGGACATCTACATAGAATAGAAAATAAATCTAGATACAGACCTTATATTCTTTACAAAAATTAACTCAAATGGATCATAAGACCATTTCTGAGGTGCAAAACTATAACTATAAAACTCCTAGGAAATAGCATAGGAAAAAATCTAGATGAACTCAGCTTTAGCTATCACTTTTTAGATATAATATGAAAGGCACAATTCATGAAAGAAATAATTGATAAACTGGACTTCATTTAAATTAAAATTCTTATTCTGTGAAAGACAATGTCAAGAGGATGAGAAGACTAGCCAATGACTAGGAGAAAACATTTGCAAAAGACATGTCTGATAAAGAACTGTTATTCAGAATATACACAGAACTCTTAAAACTCAACAAGAAAAAAAAACAGCCCAGTTTTAAAAATGAGCCAAAGACCTTAACATACAATTCACTGAAGAAGATATGCAAATGGAAAATAATCATATGAAAAGATGCTCCACATCATATGTCATCAGAAAGATGCAAATTAAAACAACATTGAGATATTAGTACACTACAATGGCCAAAATCCAGAATATGACAACTTTAAACACTGGTGAGGATTTGGAGCAATAGTAACTCTCATTCATTACTGGAATAAATGCAAAATTGTGCGGCCACTTTGAAAGATGATTAGTGGTTTCTTACAAAACTAAACGTGCTCTTATCAAATGATCAAGCAATTGCACTCCTTGGTATTTACCCACAGGAGCTGAAAACTTATATCTACACAAAACCTGCACACAAATGTTTATAGCACTTCTATTCATAATTGCCAAAACTTGGAAGCAACCAAGATATCCTTCAGTTGGCGAATGGATAAACTGTGGTACACTCAGACAATGAGATATTACTTATTGCTGAAAGGAAATGAGCTATCAAGCCATGAAAAAACATAGAGGAACATTAATTGTGTATTACTAAGTTAAAGAAGCCAATGTGAATAGCTACATATTGTGTGATTCCAACTATATGACCTTGTGGAAAAGGCAAAACTGGGGAGACAATAAAAAGATCAGTAGTTCCCATGGTGTGACACCATGGGAATTCACCAGGGTAACTCAGACTGCTGAGTTCTTCTAGCAGCCAGCCTAGCATCTTCCCTGCTGCCTTGGCAATGTGCTCCTTTAAACTTTACTGTAAACAATCTGCATTTTTAAAATTATCCCTGTCATTACTTCCTCTGGTGCAACTGTGAGTGATAAAAAGAAGCCAGATATTAAGTCTATCTCAAGAAGCATATAAAATATAAGCCTTATAATACAATATAGAAAGCATGAACTCCCTTAAGAAACACTGAAATCAAAGGTTGCAAGAATGCAAGGGGAAGCGGAAAAAAAAAAATTCAAGCTGGGAGAATCAGAGAAGTGTTCATAAAAGGGAGAACACCTAAGAGGTGCCTTACATGATAAAGAAGCAGTACATTTGTGTAGGAGGGTATGGTGAGGTATTTCAAGCATTCCATGAGTAAAGTGGGAAAACTAAAACTATAGCTAGGGAATCTGGATTTTATGAACTTCCAGATTCCTATGTAACTCCTGAGCAACTGGCATAAAGATTAAAAAGTCATTTCATTGATGAGTTATTTTGTCCAAACAACTTAATTGACAAAAATTGTGTCCCCAGGGAACAGAAGTACCGGCAGATATTTTGATATCCATATACTTACAGACAAGACACACATGTAATGAGAGCAAGTGAGGCATTAATTGAAATCAGAGCTCTCAGTGTCTTTGCCAGAGCCTTTCCCTGGATCATAGTGTGTAAAATATATACGCCCTTATGGTTGGCTATAAACTATTCCTTTGTGCACTAGAATAAATATCATTACAGGAAACTGCAGCAGTATCTTGACATCAAGAAAGAATATAATCCTTTGAAGTCCTTTTAGGTCAAGGAAATTAGCTTCTGGGACAAATATATTAAAAACAAGGAGTCAGGTAATATTTTCAGAGAAAATTTTCGGAAGGCAGTATATTTTCAGTTATGTCCATGATATCTATAGAGTACCTGTGAAAACCTCTTTAAAATTATAAATACCTAAATCATATTTCAATATGCTGGGACCAGAAAGTTCTCAAATCTACATAAAGTGTTTGTGAATTCTTCGAAGTGGTTATAATTCTGATAGTCCTTTTCACACTTACTCCTCTCAACTTATTGTGTGAAAATCATTGAGGAGCTATCTCTTGGTTTAGAATTGTTACATGAAATCTATTTGTTATTCTTAAATAAATCATTCGTAGCACTAGATTTAATACTGAGCCCATCCCACATTTAATTGGGAGAACTGATTCTTTATTTTGGGACCCATGTTAATTTCTGAGTGACTGGTTTGTCAGAGAGAAATCTTTAACTCATCAGAAATTATTTGGGATCTATAAAAATCCTCTGGTTTCTTCCAGAGGTAAATTTCCCCAAAGACTTTTAACACCTATTAATTCTTTGTCTTACTAGTTTTGAGAGCATGCTGTCAGTTCAGAGGAAATATATAAGAAAATGTTAAAACCAGCTTAAGTAACTTTCTAGTTTTATTTAACTCTGGTACAACTTCAATGAAAATATTTCAAGTCAGCATTTCAAATTCAACTGCCAAGGCTCAGGTAATATTTCTTGGACTCAATCATATGGGCATGAAACACTGCAGCTATATCTTCAAAGTCCTTTGAAAATCTGTCTCATGATATCTTTGGAAGAAAATATTCCAAAATGAAATGAAGAACTTCATTTTCAGCTGAATTTTCTTTACATCTGTCACCTTCTTAGGTGTGGGTTCTGAATTTTAAAATATTTCTCTTTTTGAACCCATGGAGATTGTAAAAGACTACATCCTTAGTGAAAATTGGTTTGAGATAATTCCCTCAGAAACTTTTGTTGAGGTGTGCAGTTGTCACTTTGGTTCACATAGAACCAGGAGGATGTAATATGTAATAATGACTAATGCCCCTTTAAAATATAGAGCTTCTGTCTTCTCTTGTTCACAGATATTTAAATGTCTTTAGGTACTTTATGAACAATCCCCATACTTTAAATAGATATAAATATTCATTTTTGGTAATGTAATACCTCTCTCAAAAATAAACAAAAATAATTGAAGCAGCTTACATTACAAGCTATAGTCAATAAGAGTTTTAAAATAGAACATTTAGACCACTTAGATGAAGGGAAACATACATTAATAATGATTTAACAAAGTAAATATTGATATTTTGAGCTTCCTAGCATTGTAAGCCAAAAGGGAAATCAGTGAGCTAATATGAAATTCATTATCTCAAGAATATTTTTGAAAAGACACAGTTTTCTCTTGATATTAATTTGTTACTTGAATCCAGTAGCAGACTGACTGCAGTAATGTCCCCAATTTTTTACACTTGCCTATAGCCATGCGTTTTGGCAATATCTTCCCACTTTGAATTTGGGCTTGACCATGTAACTTGCTTTTTCCAGTAGAATGTTAGTGATACTCATGCAAGCAAATGCTTTAAACATGCTTGCCCACTGGAGCTTTTCTATCACTGCTTTTCAAAAACTGTCACTACCATGCAAATAAAATAAGGGAAGCCTGCTGAATGAGGAAGAGACACATGGTACAGTCACCTCTGTCCCCCCAGGCAACATTTAGCTTATCCATAGACTCATGAGCAATAAAAATGCTTGTTGTTTTAAGCAACTAAGCTTGGGGATTATTGTTATGCAGCAATAGCTAACTGATACAGATTGCTATAGAAGAGATATTTACTATCCCAGTGCAAGACTGTGTCTTGCACAGTAGTTTTTCAGAACCTATAGAAATAGCTTCACTGTAACAAATGACATCCCTGAAGAGCATATCTTACATAAAAATAAAAATACTTTTTATTTGCTTCATTGCTTACTATATAAAATGTTATTGAATCCCTGCTGGAGATAGCATACTCACCTCTGAACCAAACCACCTTGTCATTAGAAAACAGCCATCCTTTCAGTCATGCACAGCAACTCTGTTTAGTGGCTGGGAAAGCAAAGGCTATTCTTACTCTCTCCAAGGCTGTAAATGAGGCCTGGAGAGGATGAAATTACCAGATGGTGATTTATCCATGGTGTCCTGCTCCGAGGATGAAAAAAAGCCATCTGCACAAAATAACCTTCAGGAAACATTTTTATAAAGGTAAGTTGGTCTAGAAAGTATGTCCTAACTTTTTCAATCCATTTGATACTTGAAAATTTTATATTTCTACTTTTAGTGGCACTTCCCATAAAAATCCATTGTCTTTTTCTTCTTCATCAAAGTCTATTTCAGCTGGCAAAAACATGCCAAAAATGATTAATTTGAAATTTTAAGTTATACGAAAGGTGTCACTTGAATCCCAAGAATTATTGAACGTCTGAACCTTAAAAATCATTTGGGCCTTCCTCCTCTGATTCTTTAATTCCCTTCAGTAAAAGCCTAACTTGTCTAGCTCTCTTCTGCTAAAAATACTGCCTGTAATAGAAACTCATGGCCTTACATGGAGAATATTCCCCTTTAGGGAATTTTTATTTATTAAAGTATTTAAATGTTTATCCATAAATAGAGTTTTTATCGTTTAGTTTTAAGCCAGCTCCTGGTGTGGCACAGGAGAAATCCAAGCTTTCTGTTCTGTTCTATAACACTCTTCCAAATATTTGAAGACAGCAGCTCTCCTAGCCTGATGTTCACCCAAGTCCTTTGTTTGCCAGGCTAAATGTGTCAGCGTTCTTTGGTTGCAATTAACGGAAATAACTCTAGCTAACTCAAGCAAACAGAAATTTTATTGGAAGGCTATCAGGGACTTAGAAAATCCATGGAAGAAGCAGGTTTAAAACTAAATGGGCCCAAGGTAGCTCTCTGGGTCGAGGAAACAGGAAATGCAGAAGCTGTTTCTTTACAGGAATAGTTTGATCAGGCTGTCACTGCTGACTTAAACTCCAATTATATTCAGGCTCTCTGTCCTCCTATTCTAAAGGAAAGTGGTGATAAATATTGTGGTATGGTTTCAAGGCACAAGGGAAGAGGAAGCCCCTGACTGTAGCCCACCAGATAGAATCCAATGGGAAAAGATGTCCTCAAAAGAAAATGAGGGTGCTGTTAAAAAGGGACAATGAATGCTAGGTAGTCAAAAAACAGCAACAGCAAAAACAGATGTTGAGCACCATTTTTTCATTCCCATGTGAACAGGCTTTGGGACCCATCTCTATCCTTCCCACACATGATCTAACATCCTGGGATGCCCTCTTGGACAGTGTTTAGTATTATCAACATCTAGTGGAGTTGGGCTTTCCCTCATTCTGGAGTCTCTATATGTATTAATGCAGCCTACAATTATGTTCACCTTCTTGGCAATCTCATTATTCCATTGACTCATGATGAGTATAAATCACCTGAAATTTAGTAATTTCTTTTCTCGCTGTCCTCTAGTCTGTACCATATCTTCTTTCACCATGATCCTACCTCTTTCTCTGTGAGAATATATTCTCCTGCTTTCTCTTACCTCCTGGTTTCTCTCACCTACTTCATTCTTGCTTCAGATCTCAGAGGCATGTATCGCTTAGTAAGACCCTATTCCCCTAATTTAAACTCATATAATAAATACTGTGTACTTATCCTTTGTAGCAACTATTCTAATGTCATTTTACATTTTTGCATATGATTGTTTGTCTTCACATTGGTATAGAAATAAAATCTAAATCTTCTCACAGTTCATGTGTTCAAGCCCCCATCAGGCTCTGCACTGACAGTGTGTAGCCTGCTTAGGATTCTCTCTCCCTCTCTTTCTGCCCCTCCCCCACTTGTGCGCACTGTCGCTCTCTTTCTCTGTCTCTTTCTCTCTTTCTCAAAATGAATTTAAAAACATGAAAAAATTTTAAAAAGAAATAAAATCTAAATTTCTTACTCGATGACCTAGCCGAGCTTTAGCAACCAAACTTATCTCTTACCCCTTCTCCTCCCCTGCCCTTACTAGCCTTCTTTCTGTTCCTGGAAAACACAAATCTATCATATTAGTGTGTGTCTTTTATTCTTAGCACATATTGCTCAATGGAATTATCACATTCATGTATTTGCCTTATTGTTTATCACCTCCCTCCTGCAACTAAAATATAAGTTCCTGGAGAGCAGTGACATTGTCTTATTTACTGCCATGTGCTCAACACCCTTAAGACTTCAGGGCCCACTGTAGACACTCAAGAGCTATTTGTTGAACTAGTGAATGTGAGAATAGTTACCCAGAGGGCAAATGGTCTTCCCCCAAAGACCATAAGTTCCATGAGGTCAGAACCTCATTAGCTTGGCTCACCATTGCCTTTCGAGTGCATTGCCTGACACACAGTAAGTTATTACAGTATCTGTTTAATGAATGGAAGAATGTCATGTTTGCACTATTAATGCTTTTGGACCTTCATAGAGACATTATATTTACCTCTATTAACTATCATTTAATATTATATTCAGCCTAATGTTCCAGGTGATGGGTATCACTTAGGAATTTAATTCTGTCATCCAAAATGTGGTGTCTGCCTCATGGCAAGACCCAGACTGATACACAATATATCATCTATCACTTTCAACTTTGTGTTGTCCAGAAAGCAGTTGGCATGTTATCCCTGCCCTCACCCAAGTAATCAACAATCTCACTGGAGAAATTTGGCCACCACCAAGACTGAATCTACATAAGACAATTGGACGAGGACTAGCAATTTTCTAGTCCCATCAATTAGTTACGAACATCTAGTGTGAATGAATCAGACTTGTGTTTCCCACCAAACTGACTTAGTAACTCTGTTGACTCTTTCATTCATTATCCTCTACAAATTGGGAGACTTGAGTTGAAATTCCAAACCTGCTAATAAGTAGTTTAGTGTTTCTCTGGCTTTAAGGAGCATGCAGGTATCTAGGAATCTTATTAAAATAAATATTTTGTTTCAGAAGGTATGGGCTGAAGCCTGAGATTCTTCAATTCTTACAAGCACCCAGATATTACAGGGCTGCTGATCCATGGACCAGACTTTGAGTAAGGAAATAGATAATCCTGGCTAATAATAATGTAACACCTAACTTATGCAAGTGTAGCACTTTGCAGCTTTCATTCAAAGCACTTTTTTGTAAATTAATTTTTAAAAATCCCTACAATGACCCAATGCTTCATTTATAGATAAAGAAACCAGGTTTGGAAATGTTGTAATTTATCTATAATTCAGTATCTCATTCATAGCACCACTGAAAATTTAACCTTCTTACTTTAAGAACAGGGATTGTTCCCCCTTACACACTGCATCACATCACCTCTCTGGGCCTCATTCATTAGTTCATTCAAAATGAATTTATTTATGCCTCTGTACACATCAGGCACTATCATAGGGACTGAGGATACAGGGACTGACTCAAAGGTCTTACCGTGTTTTTGGACTTGAATGTCCTTTCCTAACAAGAATATTCTATGATTATATTAAAGTGTTCCATATTTACAAAATGTAATTATAGGATGAAGGCATTATTTTTGGCATCATCTCCTACCTGCATGGCCTCAAAATTAATAAATGTAAATTTAGCTGATTATAACCTCCATATAAAACTTCTTCCCACATTCTCTGTCTGGTTGCAGTCAAGCATCTCTGAAACTTCATTCATTCTCCACTCACATCCATCTCCTAATTCTCCTTCTAAATTTTCCTCCCGTGCTTTTTTTTGTGGTCATCCTGACCATAGTTGCCTTAGTTCATGTTCTTTGCATCTCCTGTCTAGTCTAACAGCATCCAATAGCAGTTTCTGTAATAATGGAAATACTCTATATGTGCTCTGTACAATATGGTGTCTCTTGCCACATGCAGATAATGAGTACTTGAAAAGTAGCTAATGCAACTAACACACTGAAATTTAAATTTCATTGTATTGTAATTAATTTGAATTTAAGTAGCCACATGTGCTTGGTAGCTATCTCTTGGACAGCATACTTCTGTACTCTAGTGGGAGTTTCCCACTAGGTTTCACTGCTTTCCATCTTGTACTCAAATTTGTTTTCTCACTCATTCATTACCGTGATCTTTCTAAAATACAAATCTGGGGGCGCCTGGGTGGCTCAGTCTGTTAAGCGGCTGACTTCAGCTCAGGTCATGATCTCGCGGTCTGTGAGTTCGAGCCCCGCGTCGGGCTCTGTGCTGACAACTCAGAGCCTGGAGCCTGTTTCAGATTCTGTGTCTCCCTCTCTCTGACCCTCCCCCATTCATGCTCTGTCTCTCTCTGTCTCAAAAATAAATAAACATTAAAAAAAATTTTTTTAATAAATAAATAAATAAAATGCAAATCTGATGGTATCCCTTCTGTGCCTTCATTCCTTTTCCCTAGCATAGTCTTTGCTTCTATCAAGACTTACAGGACTCTTTGTGACCTAGGCCCTTGCTGAATTCTCCAGCCCCCTTTCTGACTCAGAGTTAATGCCTGGTCAGTACCTATTGCCTTTCTACATACTCTCCTTTCCACATAGGTATTTAGCTCCTACATGTCCTTTAAGAATCAGTGCATGTTGGGGCGCCTGGGTGGCTCAGTCAGTTAAGCAACCGACTTCGGCTCCAGTCATGATCTCACGGTTCGCGGATTCAAGCCCCGCATCAGGCTCTGTGCTGACAGCTCAGAGTCTGGAGCCTGCTTCGGATTCTGCGTCTCCCTCTCTCTGTCTCTCTCTCTCTCAAAAAGAAATAAAGATTAAAAAAATTAAAAAAAAAAAAGGAATCAGTGCAAGTCTATGAAAACCTTTTTCAATTCATCCCCATCTAGGACCTCTGCTATATGTTTTCACAATACCCTACAAATATATATATTCCCCAATTAACCACATTATCTATCCTGTCTGTTATTTACTCATGGTGATGGTGGTGGGATTTTCAATTTTAACCAGACTGTGTGTTTCTTGAAGGCCAAGGACTGTTTCTATTCGTCTTTATTGCCTAAGAACATGATTGGTAAGCACTCATAGGCTCTGAATACATAAGGTGAGATGGAAAGAAGGAGAGAATAAAGAAAGAAAGGAGGAATTAAACCAGTTAATATAAATATTTTCTTTTTAATCTTGGCTGTTCACTGTTTGGGAATTTCAGTTTTTCCAGTTAACTTTATCTACTAACCATTGATAGCTACTGTAAATCCAAGTTGGACATGTTTTTTTGGATGGCTTTCCGATGAACAAGTGATATTTTGAATTTAGGTTGACTGTACAAAATAAAAGACAAAAACTATATGTCTTCTCTTCATACCCAGATTGTTTCAATAAGCCAAGTTGTTTTTCCTTTTGCTACAAGTCTGAATCTGACTGTATGGACTGGTGACGTAATCATGGACTTTCAAAGCCACAAAACAGTCCAGCTCCATCATGGTTTGGAGGAGGAGACCGTACACCTTGCTACTGATAAGTCAGTAAATGAGTGGTGAAGTCAGTCAAACCTCTTATGTGTGGGCACTCATTCTAAAAGTTGAAGTCTGGGAGGCAAGGCATTTAGTTTTACAAATACTAACTTCAGAAGAGTTCATCAAAAAACATAACAATGATTTTTTAATAGATTCAACTTAAAACAAAAGTTACAAAGACGTGCTGCCTCTTGTACTTCATGTTGTGTCATTTAAAAGCGGGCTGGGTCATCTGTCTTTGAACGATGACCATTTTCAGTTGGAAGGAAGGGAAGTCTGCCTTATCTCAAAAGCCCATGCCTTTGGGCTTCTGTTCAGATGGTATCAGCTGGAACAAATAAGCTGAGAGTGCATTTACTGTTTTTCTGCACTAATCTCAAGAACAGTTCCAAAAATGGTTTGTCAGCAGCCGAACTGAGTGCAGAATCTATGGGCATGTACATATTTCTCCTCACAAGAAAATCACTTTCTAAGTTTCTTGGAAGTTGATTACAATATGCTTTTTTCCCCTCCTCGAAAGTTAGATAAGTATCAGAATTTATCATTTTGTACTTTGAAATGTATTCCTAAACAGATAAAGAAGTGCATCAGCACTGAGAAAAATGTGGAAAGGCCAAGCTAAATGTATAGAGGATATGATCCCTCCAAACAACTCTGTCTCATGTAGACAAAGTGAGGTGAAGAACTGAGCAGTTATCCAGGGAATTTGTCTGGTCTAAGTCATGAACTTGACAGTTCAGATATCCCCTTCCCAAACAATCCGTGCCTGATTTTTCTGAAAAACTAAAATAGCAGTAACAACAAAGTTTGAACTCTGTATATTCTGTCATAAGGCAGAAAAGGCTTTCAATGGCAAGTCACTAAAAGGGAAGTCAAACCCTTATGTCTCATACAGTCAAGATCATTGTGAACTCTTAATACCAGCCACTTTTCAGAACAACTACCTAGTAGTTCCACCACCACCACCATAGAGCAAACATGTTTTAGTGTAACCTCTCTGCATCATTACTGCACCATGTTTTGTTTTTTTTTTTTTTCAACGTTTTTTATTTATTTTTGGGACAGAGAGAGACAGAGCATGAACGGGGGAGGGGCAGAGAGAGAGGGAGACACAGAATCGGAAACAGGCTCCAGGCTCCGAGCCATCAGCCCAGAGCCTGACGCGGGGCTCGAACTCACGGACCGCGAGATCGTGACCTGGCCGAAGTCGGACGCTTAACCGACTGCGCCACCCAGGCGCCCCATTACTGCACCATGTTTTGAACACAAAGCAAGTTATAGTCTGCTGAGGAGGTAGATAAGACAGTGGAACATAAGAATCAACATTGTACACCTTCTCACCAGTAAGGCTGTATTTGTCACAACATTTTTGGTTGCAGATGATAGAAACTCAACTTAAACTGGCTTACAAAGGATTTTTAAACAATTTTGTTGCAGTATAATTTGTATACCATAAAATTCACCCGTTTTAAGTGTACAGCTCGATGAGTTTTAGTAAATTTACTGACTTTCTCAAATGTAACCATACTCTAGTTTTAGAGTATTTTCTTTACCCTTTGAGGAGAATTTGCTGGCTCATGTATCTAAAGATTCTAGAGTTTGGTCTATGGTCTATACGAAATATCACAAAGACTTGATTTCCCATGGTTTCTTTCTTGGGCAAGATATTCTCCGGTATGAATGAGGGGTAACCCTTGGCAGATCATCTACCATTTTAGTAACTAGCAGAAAATGTTTACCTCTTGTCCAGTTTTTTTAGCAAATGTCTTAAGATGAATCTCATTTACTCTGATTGGCCTAGAGGAAGTCACACGCACACCCCTGAACCAATCACTTTAATCAGGAGTATGTGATATTCTGACTGTTCATGCCTGAGTCACATGAATACCACAGCATCTAGGTGATGGTGTTATTACCACCCAAACTATGTGGTCTGAGAGTGGGGAGACAGGGCTTCCCAAAGGAAAATCAAGTTTATTAGGAATGGGTGCTAGATGTTTCTAGCAGGCTCATAATGGAGGTCTACTCGACAGGAAAACTCAACGATCAGAACAATTGTTGCTTCTTTCCTTTTGAATTCCCTGTGATGCCTTTTATATAGCAAGTGCTCTGGAAATATCTGCAGCCTGATAATGTTTGTGCTAAAACACAGCAGACCAAAATGAAGGAGTCTGTGTTCCCTTATTTTATTGTTTGGGAAGCCTTTACAAAAACTAGGAAGATGACTAATATGCTTAAAAGATGATAATTTGGGGCTCATACTAAGAAGCTACATGGGTACCTGATGGTTAGGAATAGTTGGATACGTGTAGGAACTTAAAAGCAGGTTGCAACCAGACTCTTGCCCTGCATTTCGTCTTTCTTCTATGTAGAAAGTTGCCCTTTCTTAATGCCTTTTTCTCAGAAGAGTGACCCTAGTGAATAACCTGGAGTTAATTCATTGTTATAACATAAGGTAGCAGGGAAGCTAGCAAGCACATTGTAATTTATATCTGCCAAACATTTTTTTTCCAAACTCTATACATCTTTATATATAACATAAAATAATGAGAAATTCCAGAACCTTTGGAATAAATAATTCAATAGCAGTGTATATCTTGGAGTATACTGTCTGTAGAAAGAAACAGTTGAAAATTGCAAAGAAACAAATTTATATCTTAAAAGCAAATTTTATACTTAATTTCATGAAAGGAAAATGATTGACAGCAAATTTTGGCATCTAAAGAAATTTTATTTTCCAGTGACTTTTAAAGTTTTCTTTCTTGACAGGGAACTTCAGGAATGGCAAGGTATTTCTTTCTTAATTGCAATGTGACTATTAAGATGCTGTAAGAACTTGCAAATTAGGTTGTAAATAGCAGCAATCAAAGCATTAACTCTCTTAGCCACATTTCCTAAGGTGCACTTATTTTATGCTACAGATAGATATGAAAAAATAAACCTGAATGCTTACCTAAGAAGTCCAGTTTCCTATTTTCCAAGCACAATGGTATAATTGTGGCTCTAATTTGTAGCATACTTTGTAGGGTTGCTGATTAATTATACAGACCTCCTGATGTTTTTTATATTATTTTCAACTTTGTGTCTTTCTGCTCTTTGACAACTACAGAGAATATCCATAAATCACTTATTACTAAGGTTACCTCATTTAAAAAAAATGAATTTGCTATTAGCATCAGGTTGCTCATATATCGCTGTAAGTGTTCATAATCTCTCTGTTTCTTATTTTCGGACCCCCCCCCCCCCCACACACACACACACTCATTCACTTACTCCCAGGCACAACACTTAAAATAACGCTTCTCATAAGTAATTGTCTGACTTTTAGCATCAACCCAAGGCAAACATGTCTAACAATTCTGTATCACTTGGCCTGAGATCTAGGACACCTCAACAAAGCAACAAAGTGTACTTTGTTGGGCATAATATTAACCAGCCTAATTCTTTACCTGATGAGAGATCTCCAGTTTGAAAATAATTGCAGCGTATTTGATTTGTTGCTTGAGGTTATCAGTATTTTCAGGATTACTATATTCTTTTCATTATTCCTTTGAGTTTAACATTTACACGAAATTACTGAATTTTCCAAGAAATGTGGCATACTGATTATTAGGGAAGGATTTGCCAGAAAACTTTTTTATACATACATAGGACAAATATGCTCAGATAGTATCCTGCACCCCCCTTTTTTTACTCTAACTAGGTAATATTCACAGTGATCTGTTCTCTTCAACACCCCTCCCCATATATTCTTATCAAACTCCCCTTATCACTGTCATATCTAGATTACTGTGTTCCGCCCTTCAACCGAGACACCTTTAATTATAAGAGCTTCCTGCTCCTTTCTTAAGTTCTTCACTTTTTCTGTCATCGATTTCCCCTTGGAATTAAGAAAAGGTCCTTGCAGATTTTGG
This sequence comes from Panthera uncia, assembly GCF_023721935.1. Classification (NCBI taxonomy): domain Eukaryota; kingdom Metazoa; phylum Chordata; class Mammalia; order Carnivora; family Felidae; genus Panthera; species Panthera uncia. Next base: position 43,229,774 of record NC_064816.1, read on the forward strand.
CTATTAAATAGGAGAGGACACATATATCAATTCCTTAAATGTTCTGTCATCATGAGAATTATTTATTGAAACCCATTACCTGTGTGATTTTATAGTTCTCTTTAGCTGGTTTGTCTGAAAAGAAAAAAGGCTCTTCCTTGAAAAGAAATAGCTTTCTTTTTCATCTAGGGGAAAAAATAGTACAACACCCAGGTCCCTGTCTACATTTTTCACATGACACTTGGTTACTTATTTGTTGAGAGAAGAGAGGATTGCTACAAGGACTTGGCTTCATCATGGAAATTTTCTCCTATATAAAATAGACCTGAAGGTACAGAGCACATACAAATAATCCCCATGGGAAAAAAACACCCAAGTATTAACTTCAGCACATAGAGTCCTTTTCCCGGGGTTTATAGAAAACAGTAAATATAGCTTTACACACCTTCATGAATCAAACTTTTGGTGACATCTCTGTTTACTCCAGGACAGTGATTTCTCTTTACAGTTTTGTGACATGGAGAGGCTTTAGGAGAACTCTAAACTTTGAAAAACAATGTGCATAATTGCATTTGAGCAGGGGCAGGGGTAGTGGATAATGGTATAATTGACTTCTGATTGTTAAAGAGATCTCTGACTTCCACCCACCCACCAAAAAAGCTTAGAAATTAGGGTGTTTATCCCAAGAGGTATGCACCAGTCTCTCTCTAATTGTCAAGACTAAATGAATTTTAACCCAGTAATCAACATATTTACTATATGCCTGTCTGTATATAAAGGACTAAATGAAATGATAAGGCAATAGAATGAATTCTAAGACTTGGACCCTGATGCCTGGAAATTGTTTGGATAGGTGGGGTGATGGGATATTGGCAGTATGTGATAAATGCCATGTGAGTAGATCTGACAGCTTCAAAATGTCATGAATTTGCAATAATGGGACCTGCCCAACACAGTTTGATGGCCCACTTGTCTTCATTGTGTAAAAGGAGCTTTATGTTGGGAGCATGGTTGAAATAGGTGTGTGTTTAACAAAGTAGAAGACTTGCATGTCTGTAAGTACTCGGATAATCTCAGGCAGCTCACGGTATACAGACATTAAATGGCAGTGAATCACATAGTTCATTTTTACTCCTCTGAGGACAAGGGAAAGTCAGTTTGGTCCTAGTATGTATGAAGACTTTTGAAACCCTGGGTGATACCCCTTTGCCAAATAAAAAGCAGACTGTTAGCTCAATATCCTGGGAGATAACCACACCCAACTAGAGTGTAATACCTTGGGTATGTTTTTACCATATTTATTTCTATGGTTGGTATATATCGCAAGTGGTACTGGTTTCTATCTATATAGTAGCAATATGATGTTTTCTTTATTCAGTTACTTTAATTTTAACCTTTGAGCCACTTAAACAAAATACTATTAATTATGATAATGCGCAAAACAATAATAATAAGAATGATCATTGCAGCTAACATTTATTATGTGCTTACTATGCACCACCACAGCTACAAATGTTTCACAAGTATTTTCACATGTAACCTTCTCAAAAAAACCTGTGAAATAGATGTATTATTATTATGACCTCATTTTAGAGATGGCAAAGCTGGAATCTGGAGAAGTTAAGAGACTTTCCTGAGTCACAAATCTAACAAACATTGGGGCAAGGATTCAAGGATTCAAGTAGTACATGAGCAGGGCAGAAATTAGGAGCATGCCAGGGTGTTCAGGAACGCTTGTACTGAATGGCCAGCAAGGCAATCCTGAGTTTCTGTTCTTCTGCAGAAGGCAAAAATACTAAGCGCAGTTGGTGTTCAAGGTAGGGAGGGCCTTTGAGAATTTTAGCTGGACCCTGACTATGGTGTACTGTCACTAACATGCAGGAGGTAAGAGATTCCACTTTGATTTCCTCACTTAGAAATGTTATAAAGTTCTGGGGTGAGTGGTTAAAACAAACAGACCATGATCTTGCAATTCCCAAAGGGTTGAAAGTTGCGTCCATAATAAAATGACATGTTTTTGTAGCATGGCCAGTATTGCTGTTTGTATTGTAGAAATGTCCCCTGCTTACCAAATTGCATAATCTATATAGTGGGCCTCTCTTTCTAATGAATAATTAATATTCTCTTCCGGGCATTTTAGTTACTTAGGGGTAAGGGAACTGTCTATGATTACAACTTCAACTTATATTTTTATACATTCTTTACTTTTGCTTCTGCTTTCACACATTAGTGTGAACACATATTTCTCAATATTAGAAAAGGCTATTTTGACAAGTTTAATTAGAAAGCAAAAAAATGCATTTAATTATAAGCAAAGGTGTAATGGCAAATTTAAGGAAATCCTCTTAAATGTGGTTATAATGTTTTTTGCCTCTTGTTTTCTTTCTTTCTTACACCCAACAACAGCACGGGATGGCATGGTAGAAAATGTACAGGCTTTGTAGTGAGATCTTAGTTTGAAACCTCATTCTTTACTGACTACATTGACCTTGGACATTTTGATTCACTTTCCTAGATTTCATTTCTCTCATCTGAAAAATTGGGATAATAATGCTTCTTGGGATTACTGTGCAGTTTAAATGTGATAATGGTGCAAGCATCCAACGGCACCCAGTAGTGTGAAATAGGCGTTTGATAAACTTTCTCAGTACCTTGCCATGCACGACACTCGACGTGGAGTACTTACAGCCATCCCTCTAGGTCTTCTGGTCTGCTTCTGTGCATGTCTTCTTTGTTTCCAATTATGTCTAAAGACACCTTCACTTCGCTATTAAATTATTCTTTTACTAGCTGTTCTGGTGTCCTAAGAGATTGTTATATAAAACATTTTGAGTACCTTGTAGTTTAATAATAAGATTTTTTCTCATTATACAAGTAATATTACTTATTATGATGCTTTGATAAAAACACATAGAGGTGTAGAGAATAAAATATTGTATTACTTTTCTGTCCCTACCCCATTCATCTTCACAATGCCCTATAGATTTATATTGAAATTGGCTCAGGTGATAACAGTTCTGGAAGAAAGGAATTCTAAATCTTGTATTAATGGAGATGCAGATCCTGCATAAATTAAAGGTAGCAATTTAAGAAACAAATTTTAGACAAAAACATGTCCTTTATTTCTTTCTTCCCCAAGCATGGTATTTGGGGTGTTTTTTTCCTTACAATGTCAATAAAGAAAATTTCAAAGTCATATCCACCCAAGGAAAATGTTTACCACATCTGTCCATACACTGTGTCACAAAGAGTAATTAAAATTACCTCCACAATTAACTCTGTGATTTAAACACTCAACTATACCTGGGAAGACAGTCCCTTCTGGGTTATTTTGCGAAGCTTTTAAAACTATTGTTGAGGGGAAGTTAAAGTTGGATCAGACCAGGTTAAGCAAACACAACTTTATTGTCTCTTTCGAGCAGTGCTGGAGGCAAGGGCAATAATAGGATCTGAACTGCTGGTTGTTCTTCAAGCAGACTGGAATACACAGGTTGTTCAGTGGTTTATTAAACTCAAATCTTACGACAGAAAGCAAATTATCTCTAAGGGAACTTTGTCACCAAGGTGTCTGTTCAATAGCAATGTCTATTGCTGCCACCGAGACTACACAGAAAGATCAATGACAGGTTGGCCTGAAGCTGCCCTTGAAGTAAGGATCTTCCCACTGACCTTCATTTAAATTCATAATCCAAAACCCTCTTTTCTCAAGATGGGGAGAAAAGCCATCTTCTGGGGCTCTCAGTTGACTCTGTATCCACTGCACAGTCTTTGTATAAATAAGGATTATTCCCTGTCTCCATTAGGCCGACAATTTCCATGTATCTTTTAAAATTCAGTATGTAAACTCTGGCAAATCCCAGTGAAAAGTTTAATCAGGGTTCTCCAGAGAAACAGAACCAATAGCATATATAAGAAAATATATAGGAATTGGCTCACCCAGTTATGGAGGCCAAGAAGTCCCACAATCTGCTGTCTGACAACTGGAGATGCAGGAAAGCCTGTGATGTGAGTTAGACAGATTCCCAAGGCCTTTGAACCAGTGGAGCTGATGGGTATAACTCCAGTCCAACTCCGAAGTTCCAAGAACCAGAAGCGCTGATGTCAAAGCAGTAGAAAATGGATGTCCTAACTCAAACAGAGAGACCAAATTCACCCTTCCTCCTTCCTTTCAGGCCCTCAAAGGATTCGATGATACTCATCTGCATTGGCGAGGGCAATCTTCTTTACTAAGTGTACTAATTCCATTGCTAAGCTCTTTTAGCAACACCTTCAAGACTCAGAGAAAATAATGCTTAACCAGCTATCTGAACATCCCCTAGCCCAGTCAAGCTGACACAAAACTATTACCAAAACAACAACAACAACAAAAAATACTAAAGTGAAAATACCTTTAAATTTTATTAAAATAGATAGCCAAATTCTAATGAAAACAAGTATTTGTTTTTGTTTTTGTTTTTCCTTAAGAGCAAAGTTTTGCTGGGTTGTGTTTTTTTTTTTTTTTTTGGTTTTGGGTTTGTTTTTATTTTTTGGGGGGAGGGGGTTGGTTTTCTTGACTGTTTTCTATAGCACACCAATGCCAGTTCATCTTCCAGGCTTTTCTTATTTCTCAACTGGCACAAAGCCAGGAATAGCTCTGCCAAGTCAGTATGTCTTCACCTCTGTTGGTCACAGGCTAATTCTCCAGTTGATAGGTTGAATATACAAATCTTTATCTAGGTCTCTTCATTGCTGCTTCATTCCTTCCAAGTTTAGACTGTTTCATAGGTGTTGAAATTGTAAAACTGTTGTACTGCCGTTGCCTCAAGGACAGGTGAAGACAGTGCCTATCTCACAAACAAGATGGCTTTCATAAAGAACCTCTTAGAAAACCGTATGTTGCCATTTTGGTATAGACCTCCTCTATATAATTTTGACTATAATTTTAATATCAAAATAAGAATTAATTGGCCTGTGTTAACAGGATTGAATGGAACAACATAAAAAGGATTGAATGGAAGATCTACTTTAGTCCAACAAATTAAAAAAATTGGATCACTCATATGAGGACTTTAAGAGACAAAACAGATGAACATAAGGGAAGGGAAACAAAAATAATATAAAAACAGTGAGGGGGACAAAACAGAAGAGACTCATAAATATGGAGAACAAACTGAAGATTATTGGAGAGGTTGTGGGAGGGGGGATGGGCTAAATGGGTAAGGGGCACTGAGGAATCTACTCCTGAAATCTTTGTTGCACTATATGCTAACTAATTTGGATGTAAATTTTAAAAAATAAAAAAAATTAAACAAAATTATAAATTAAAAAAATGGATCAATTAAAAGAAATTGAAATTGTAGGTAGGCCCTAGTTTTTGTTTTCTATTGGACTTTTATATTTTTATACAGTATCCATTACTACACCAAAACTGACCTTTATACTGCACATTTGACTGTTAATATTTCACCTAAATAACAATAATTTCAAGTCTTTTGAAATGTAGCTACTATTGGGGAAAAGGACCAGGCCCCATGCATGAGAGGGTGTTGGCTGGTGAGCATGAGCGGGGTGCTAGGCCCGTGGAATCAGACACACTCCTCTGCATCACATGCTCTTCCCAACCTCTAGGACTGTAGAGTAGGCTCTGAAGCTGCTACCTCAGCCCATGTCAACAGTCATGGTAGATTTCCTTTCTTGATACTGTATAGGTTAAATAATATTACCCTAGGGGCACCTGGGTGACTTAGACTCAGGTCATGATCCTGTGGTTAGTGAATTAAAGCCCTACATCAGGGTGTCAGCACTTCAGATCATCTGCTCCTCTCTCTTTGCCCCTCCCCCATTCGCACTGTCCCCAAAAATAAATATTAAAAAAAATAGTATCCCCCTAAGGTTCATGTCTACCAGGAACTTCAAAAGGTGAGCTTATTTGGAAATAAGACCTTGCAGATGTAATTGAGTTAAGATAAAGTCAAACCAGATTCAATGACTGGTGTCCTTGTAAAAAGAGAGATATTTGAATATAGACACATGTGCACAGAGGGAAGACAATGCCAAGAGACACACAAGAAGAATGCCATGTGATGTTAGAGGCAAGAATTCAAGTGATACATCTATAAACAAAGGAATGCCAAGGACCGATGACTGTCACCCGAAGCTAGGAAAAAGGCAAAGAAGGATTCTCCCTCTGAACTTCCAAAAGGAACCAGTTCTTCCAGCACCTTGATTTCAGACTTCTAGGCTCCAGATCATAAATTCTTGCTGTTTTAAGCCACCCAGTTTGTGGCACCTTGCTATGGCAGCCAGAGAAAACTAATATAATACCCTGTTCCCCCTCCTGCTCCTTGCTTTGGTCTGTGAGGTGTTTCTGGTGTGGGGAGAATCCAAAAAGGAAAATGTAGCCTGTAGCCTAAAGGCTACCCAAAAGCCCTGTTCCATTTACTCAGCACAGGGTGATAGTTTAAAGTAATCTAAAGTGATCTCAAAACCCCGCAGGAATAGGGTAGAGACATTGATGAGCTCTTGGAGCCAAGGTAGGAGCTACAAAGTCTAGTGACTGCTTAAAGGAGCTACTGCTTTTCCCCTCCAGCTCACTGGTGCCCTACAGGAGTGCCGTGTGGTAGTATCCTATTTTTCCATTAATCACAACTAGCTAGGAATGGGTTTTTACATGAAATCTCCGAATTATTTGGATTAAAAGAAAATTCGGGGGCACCTGGCTGGCTCAGTCAGTAAGCATCCGACTTCAACTCAGGTCATGATCTCAGTTCACGAGTTCGAGCCCCGTGTCAGACTCTGTGCTGACAGCTCGGAGCCTGGAGCCTGCTTCAGATTCTGTGTCTCCCTCTCCCCCGCCCCCCCGCCCCCCGCTCCTCATGATCTGTCTCTCTCACAAAAAATTAAAAAATTAAAAAATTAAAAAATTCAATGCAGAATGATGCACACACATCTGTAGCTAGGCAGTCCTTCCTTTGACTTAAAAATGAGGCCCTGTGGGGCGCCTGGGTGGCGCAGTCGGTTAAGCGTCTGACTTCAGCCAGGTCACGGTCTCGCGGTCCGTGAGTTCGAGCCCCGCGTCAGGCTCTGGGCTGATGGCTCAGAGCCTGGAGCCTGTTTGGGATTCTGTGTCTCCCTCTCTCTCTGCCCCTCCCCCGTTCATGCTCTGTCTCTCTCTGTCCCAAAAATAAATAAAAAACGTTGAAAAAAAAAAATGAGGCCCTAGCTGCCTGGCTGACATGTGCCTAGCCAGATACTGGGTCTTAAGGTATAGTGACCCCTGGTTTAGGGATGTGTGACTTAATTGTCCTCATTCTAGTACATCACTGTCAGCCCCTGGGGTTAGGAATCCTATGACATCTCCACCATTCTGCCTGTTGGCTTGAGTTCAGAAGTAGCAGTACTTATAGTAACTATGTTTCAAGCTTTAGAATATATTTTAGCCCTCCAGGAGTGTTAACCTCTTTTGTAATGTGTAAATCTGTTCTTTCAAATAGCAAATGTGTTTTCTGGAACTCCTCATGTGTAAGAGAAAAGAGAAGCCTCTTATGACCCTTTGAGATTTTTTTAACTATGCATGATTTTTTTTAAATTTTTTTTAACGTTTATTTATTTTTGAGACAGAGACAGAGCATGAAGGGGGGAGGGGCAGAGAGAGAGGGAGACACGGAATCGGAAGCAGGCTCCAGGCTCTGAGCCATCAGCCCAGAGCCGGACGTGACGTGGGGCTGGAAATCACGGACCGAGAGATCCTGACCTGAGCTGAAGTCGGACGCTTAACCGACTGAGCCACCCAGGTGCCCCTAACTATGCATGATTTTAAGTGATTTATTTTGTCCGTGTTCTAACACTATTAAAGATGACCTCGGGGCACCTGGGTGACTCAGTCGTTTAAACATCCAACTTCGGCTCAGGTCAAGATCTCACAGTTTGTGAGTTTGAGCCCTACATTGAGCCCTGCACTGACAACTCAGAGCCTGGAGCCTGCTTCAGATCCTGTGTCTCCCTCTTTCTCTGTCCCTCCCCTGCTCACTCTCTCTCTCTCAAAAATAAATACATGTTAAAGAGGACTTAAAAGTTAACAGAGGGTGCCTGGGTCTCTCAGTTGGTTAAGTGTCCAACTTCAGCTCAGGTCATGATCTCACAGTTTGTGGGTTCGAGCCCCACATCGGGCTCTGCGCTGATGGCTGTTTCAGATTCTGTGTTTCCCTCTCTCTCTGCCCCTCCCCTGCTTGTGCTCGCTCTCTCGCTCTCTCTCAAAAATAAATAAATAAACATGTTTAAAAAGTTAACAGTTTGAACCCTCCATTGTGTGGTTGAAAGGAAATTATTAATCCCCAATACCCTCCTTTGCAGGAGGGGAGAACTGATTTTCTCAGTTGTACCTTAAAGGGTTTTACTTACAAAGTGAGTGTTTCCAGACAGGTGAGGATGCGCCTCGTCTATCACCAGCAATTGGGCTTCCATTGCAGAACTGCTTTCAGAATCATGGGTCACCATTTGGGGATAACCCTTCTCTTTAGGGTGATGGAATATTGTGGAGTTGGCAGCTTTTGTCATCCGTTACTAAAGCCCCCAAAAAGAAAGGATCAGCATTTTTAAAGGTCCAGTGTCCCCAGACTGGTTTTGATTAATAGGACTGACAAGGTCAGCTCTTCAATGGCCATAACCCAGAGCCTCATATTAAGAAAGAAAGATTCAATTTATCTCATAATTCCAGATATGTTCCTATCCTCTGTGGATCTGAAATCTCTAAATGAAGTGGAGGAATAACTGCTTCTCTATGCAATGTGCAATTTACTGTGTTGTGAATTAGATGACCTCTTTTCATGTAGGGAAAATTAAGTCCTATGTCACATCTTTATTTTTACTACCTGCTGCTTTATCATTTTTGACTTTTCTCTGATACTATCAATGATTTAAAAGGAGCCTACAGGTAGGTCAGGGCTAACCTGTTCTAAGCCAGGAACAGATCTACATTTTCAATTCCTTTTATCTAACTCTATCACTATTCATGAGTATTAGAAGGAGCTCAAAGTTCATTATCAAGCTAATAGCTATGGGTCAGTCAATAGTCTGAAACAGGAAAACTGAAATGAAATGGAAACTTTGAAATCTCATCAAGAAATAAACGTAAAAATACAACTGTCCTTGGATTGGATTCAGGCACTATATTCATGGAAAAAATGAATATAGAAATATTAGTCAAAAAACTCTTTTTCTAAGTTGGTATAGAATCCAAATTGAAAGGAAGCAAGTATCTAAACATTTGTGTTGAGTTATATTTCAAATGTTTCTCACGTTAGTCTAAATTAGCACCCCAGGGACAAATGCTAGCTTTATGCTAATTACCCACTTACAAAAATCCCATAAATTCAAAGCAACAAGTCATTGTATACTTGTATACTTTATCTGCAGAAATAAATAGCAAAAAGTGTATGATACAGCTGTATATAAAAGAAGATCAGGTCACTTTTTTCAGACTCAGAAATACATGGTCATTCCTCTATAATTGAGTTAACCAGTCTTCTGGCAACAAATTCTAAAGAGGTAGCTGTCAACAAATCATCTGGTGAACTTATTCTCTCCTCTCCACTTTCACTACCACTATCTCCTGAACAAGTTCACTAATTTCTCTAAGATATTGGGATCTTCCAATTGCAAGGCATTAAAACCAAATTTCTGGTATCTTAAATTATTGCCTTGTGTAACTGGGGCATCCAAAGGAAGCTTCTGGCTTAGCCATGATCAGAAACAGGGGCTCAAAGAGGTCATAAGTTCTCTCCTCTCTCTCTCTCTCTCTCTGCCTCCTGGTCTCTGCTTGTCTTCACTTGACTTCCTTAAGTCATGCTTCCAGTGGTGGGTAGGATGACTGCTAACAGTTCTAGATTTCCATCTCCAAATGTAATCATTCAATAGAAAGAGATTGTTTCCTCAAATAGCTCCTGGTTTTGCTAGCATGCCTAGCCCTAAGCCAATCACTGCAGACGGGGGAACAGGGTCTCCTGATTGGCCAGGCCCTGGTCCTTGCCTATCTTTATACTGTGAATAGCATGGGAAACAGATTCCCTACCAGCAAACGCAGTGCCCTTCCTAGTATGCCTGTATAGAAATGTGTGTGTTACGGTATTTAACACATTGACATCATTTCTAGGTACGTAATTATCTAAGGTCTTTCTGCTTTATGTAGGCCTGGTGCACAGGAGGTGTTGAGTAGATATCTTTGAATAAATGAGTCCAATTTTTCATCCCCTTCTGTAACTACTTGATGTTGCCCACATGCTTCATTAAGCATAATAATGTTTTATAGGATTTCAGAAGGGCAGAACTACTTGGTAGTAGTCTTAGCCTTACCACAGTCCTTTGTTAATATCTGAAACAATGGATTTAGGAGGCTACAGAATTTTAGTTTACAGAATATTTGGCTAGTGCACTTACATGGCACATTTCAAGTGCCTGGCATTGGTGTCAGCACTGCATATCTTTATAACACCTTGGGAGATCGTTACTTTTATTATTCCATTATCTAAATAAGGACACTTACATACGAAGATAATAGTCACACAGTTCATAAGTGGCACGAGGCTGATTTGTGCTTAGACAGTGTAGTTTCAGAGTTTATGTTCTCAATCAGCACACTATATTGCTTGGATAAGAAGGTGGTTCGGGGCGCCTGGGTGGCTCAGTCGGTTAAGCGTCCGACTTCGGCTCAGGTCATGATCTCGCGGTCCGTGAGTTTGAGCCCCGCGTCGGGCTCTGGGCTGATGGCTCGGAGCCTGGAGCCTGCTTCCGATTCTGTGTTTCCCTCTCTCTCTGCCCCTCCCCCGTTCATGCTGTGTCTCTCTCTGTCTCAAAAATAAATAAACGTTAAAAAAAAAAAAATTTAAAAAAAAAAAAAAAAAGAAGGTGGTTCAATCTCCCAAAATTCCATGTTATATCCACATTTGGATTATAGCTAGGAAAAATAAACAGTCACAGCAATAAATTATAATTTAATGACAGATACTAAAATTTACTCCTTCTGCAAATTATCTCCCTCACTCACCTTTTCCATTGTCCAGAGTTTAAGTCTTGGAGGCTTAGTTCTTACCTCTTTGTTAAAAAAAAAAAAAAAAATGGGGCATGGGGGGATATTAAAACACTTAACCAATGTCAGGCACTGAAATATTAAAAATGAGTAGTTAGTTTGTCAAAATTACTTTGTCATTTAACAAAGCTTAAAGGAAATTGGATAAGGAAGCTTTGAGTATAAGGGGCAAAGAGAGCCTTGAGAAAGATTGTGTAGAGCTAGCTGGGTCCCATAGCTGGATAGCAACAATATGTTGGGTGCCTTTTATATCCATTGGGTGCAATGGATATACCATCATTAAGGATTCAGGGATGCAAAGGACAGTGGGAAATGGGAAAAAACATTTATACAGCACTTTACAATTAATAGAACCTTTCTCGTATCTCATTGTAGAAGATAATCATCATAGTAACCAGTGACATTAAAAGAAGAAAAACTAGGGTGCCTGGGTGGCTCAGTTGGTTGAGCCTCTGACTTCGGCTCAGGTCACGATCTCACATCTCATGAGTTCAAGCCCCACGTCAGGCTATGTGCTGACAGCTCAGAGCCTGGAGCCTGCTTCGGATTTTGTGTCTCCCTCTCTCTCTGCCCCTAACCCACTCGCATTCTGTCTCTGTTTCTCTCAAAAATAAAATAAACATTAAAAAAAGAAGAAGAAGAAAAACTGATGTAGACCAGTAGCTCTCTATTGGGGATGATTTTTGCCCCCATGGAACATTTACCCATATTTGGAGATATCTTCGATTGTCACAACTTGGGAAGAGAGGCAGAACGACCAGAATGCAGTGTGTATGGGATAAAGATAGTGCTAAATATCCTTCCAGGACAAAGAATTATGTGCTCTAAAATGTCATTAGTGCCAAGGCTAAGAAACCTTAGCTTGGACATAAGTAATTGGGTCAGGTCATATACTTAGCAAGAATCAGAGTCAAGGCTAAGACCAGGTGATCTGATGACAAACTCTTGTTTTCTTATTCATATCCTGTTGGCATTAAACAGTATGATACAGGCAGTGGTTTTAGGTTTTTGGAAATTACCACTTGAAATGGTAAAGTTATTAACAGGCCTTTGTGCTTTGAAAGAGTCACCTCACCCCTTAGTGTTTAATATGCTCCAGACGTATGTTACCTCATGGAAGATGACTCCATATCCAAAACACAAATGTCACCTTCCTTACTGAGATGTTCTGTGTTGGCATTTCACAATTTCCAGAGAATCGTTTTATAAATAGGAGTATGATTAACTCATTTAAAGCTATTTTTGTGATTATTGAGGGAATTAGGATTTAATCACCACTCTATTTTTATCAGTACATCTGCTCTTGGGCTAATGGGTTATCATATGATCTTTATTGAGCAACTGTTATGTGTGTATTATGGTGTGAATGAATAAAGGGCCTCCTTGTTTGCCTCTTATATATTGATTTGGGAGGACTCAGTTCATTTGTGTATTGACCTCAGTTTGTCAGATATAGTAGTTGGAGTGCAAAAAGCAGGCTGACTTAATTACTATATTAAGGAAAAGTATGTTCAGAGAATGTCCCATTTTTCCCATATGCACAAAAAACTAAGTAGGAGGACAGTTTTAAAGACGAAAGAATAACAGCAACAAAACGACTGCCTAGTACATACCAGGAAATGTGCTAGAAATCCCACTGACCTTATCTTACCTAATTCTTGCCTCTGATCACACAGGTAGAGCTGACAGCACTGGAATTAGAACACCCATCCTTCTGATTCCAACATCCTATATAGGGTGCGTCTGCCTTCATACCTTCTTATCAGCCTGAGAGTCAGCAGGAAATCTGTAGCTGCTCCATCCCTAAGGGCCTTCATGAAAAGTATATAGAGCATTTTCAAACCAGTATATTTTAATCTTCACCTGTGGTTTTAAAATGACTAACCAAAAATTGTATTAAGTGAAGCTGCGACCAATCTAGACCCCTTGTTTCAAATATTTGTAAAGAACTCTATTAGGGCTAGCACGAGTGCACAGTGGTTTAGCCACTCTGAATTCTTATAACATTACTGATTTTTTTTCCTAGGATATTTATTTATTTACTTATTCACTCAGTCACTTAGCAGATACTTACAAGGCATCTACTACAGGTTATCCTAGGCACTAGTTCCTAGAGGTTAAGTCATAAGATAAACACAGTCTTTGCCCACAGAGAACCTCATGTACCATGTGGTAAGACAGCTAACAAGTAAGCAAGACGTCTAGATTGTGTTTGAGATGAAGAAAAAAAGTGGCTGCAAAAAAAGAGAATAACAAAATAAAACAAATCCACTTTAGAGATATGAGTCTGTAAGAAAAGAGCTGCCTCTGAGTTGAGGTCATGAGAGGGTGAGAAGGTGGTAGCTATGTCCTGGTGTAAAGGTAGGCAGAGCAGCAGATAGAAAGGCCCTGAGGTGGGAAAGGGTCCCAGGCGCTCTAGGGACTTTCAGAAGGCCAGTGTGCCTATAGTTCATTGAAGGATAGAAAGATTGGAATGAAATCAAGTAGGCAAGAGAAAGGCAAAGGCCAGATCCTTCTGGGTTATAGAACAGAATTTATTCTGAGTGCAGTGGGGTGCAAAGAAGGATCTTTAAGCCTGAGAGAAGATGTAATCTGATCTATATTTTAAAAGATCACCTGATCACTGACTGAAGAATAATAATACATCTGAGGGGCAAGAGTAAAAACAGCAAATCATATAAGAGGCTGTTTTGATAGAGTAGATGAGAAGGGGGAAGGAGAAGAGATAGAAATGGGTGAATTTGAAGGATAAACTGGAGGTTCAGCAGACATTTACTTTGAATGGGCCACCTGTGTACATTTTTTTTAGTTCTCTGACTGGTGTCCCAGCCAGGCTATGTGTCCTGTTCATCTCTGCACCTTCCTCTGCTGCTTAGTTCTGTTGAAAACAGGGTTCTCTACAATCTTTCCTGTTCCAGTTTTGTGTCTCTCAGTGAATGTGTTTCCTTCTCAGGTGGTAGATATTTGTCACAAACTGTGGGCCCTGAGATGTGCCATCCCCATTTGCTCTTCTGCCATTGTCATACCATCTTGTGGGATATTTTAATTTATTTTTAATTCAGTTCTTGCATTTCATTAAAAATGTATTGCCTGACATATTTCAGCAAATATGCCTAAAAATAGCTCATTTAAATTTAAGCCACTCATCTAGAAGAAAACATTTTTTAAGTTAATTAATTAATTAATTAATTTGATGTTTATTTATTTTTGAAGCAGAGGAGACAGAGTGTGAGTAGGGGAGGGCCAGAGAGAGAGAGGGAGACACAGAATCTGAAGCAGGCTCCAGGCTCTGAGCTGTCAGCACAGAGCCTGACACAGGGCTCAAAACCACAAGCTGTGAGAGCATGACCTGAGCTGAAGTCAGACACTTAACCCGCTGAGCTACCCCAGGTGCCCCTTAAGTTTATTTTGAGAGAGAGAGTGCATGCACGCACGCTAGCAGGAGAGGGGAGAGAGAGGGAGAGGGAGAGGGAGAGGGAGAGGGAGAGGGAGAGGGAGAG
>NC_064816.1:43244324-43330879 GCF_023721935.1 Panthera uncia
GAGAGGGAGAGGGAGAGGGAGAGGGAGAGGGAGAGGGAGAGGGAGAGGGAGGGAGAGAGAGAGAGAGAGAGAGAGAGAGAGAGAGGGAGAAAATCCCAAGTAGACTCTAGGCTAGTGCAGAGCCTGATGTGGGGCTCAATCTCACAAACCACAAGATCATGACCTGAGCGGAAATCAAGAGTCTGACGCTTAACCAATTGAGCCACCCAGGCACCCTTAGAAGAAAACATTTTCAGTGAAAATGAAATGGCCAATCAAGAGATTTTTTTTTTCTTATACCTCAGCTGTTTAAAGACTAACATGAAGGGTGCCTGGGTGGCTCAGTTGGTTAAGCGTCCGACTCTTGATTTCAGCTCAAGTCATGATCTTATGGTTTTGTAGGTTGAAGCCCCGCATCGGGCTCTGTGCTAACAGCATGGAGCCTGCTTGGGATTCTCTGTCTCCCTTTCTCTCTGCCCTTTCCCAACTCACACTGTCTCTATGTCTCAAAACTTAAAAAAATAAATAAATAAAGACTAATGGTGATCTATAATAAGCCTTCCCTATGCATAATGTGGTTAGAGATGCCGAAGACAGAGAATGGTTACAACCTATCTAATGTTTCTAATTTATTCCAACAGAATGTTGGGATCGTTTTACCAAGATAAGTGTTAAAAGTGCTAAATAAGTCATATATCCTAATTATATTTATGTGTCTATAGATAAATACCCTAAATAAAGATGAGGCTATCAAGTGATATAGCCATGAGTTAGAGTTTGAAAGATGACGGAAATAATTTTCAGTTAGTCATATGAGTTAAACTTACCATTTTTGGTTTGTTTTAATTTCAGAATTACCATTTCTGAAGATGGAAGCCTCAGAATTGTCAATGTGACTAAGTCAGATGCTGGAAGTTATACCTGTGTAGCCACTAACCATTTTGGAACTGCTAGCAGTACTGGAAACTTGGTAGTAAAAGGTAATGACTAACCCAGAGAACACATACACTGATATACATGTTTTCATTTCTAGTATTGCCATCTCGGGTGTCAGGATGGCTGAGTGGTCTAGGGAGCCAGATTCTAATATTGCTATCTATAGAAGTGGCATCATTCATTTTAACATGTACAGATATTACTGTGTTGCTAAATTAATACATCATGCCAAACATGATATGATTAATGATTCTTAGAGAACTGTTGGTAATGAATATGATTGAAAGGCTATCTTATTTCAGCATCATCCAATACAATTTTGAGAATTACAGCCATTGTATCCATTATACTATTGTAACTAATGTTATCTTCAATCCTTTAATTAAATTTCTTTCAAGTCTCTGTAGATTTGAAATTCATGTCTAGGAACACTGTGCTAACAAATTAAAAACCCATGACTCAAATACTATTTTTAGCCAACATTGTTTAAACAATGACATTGGCTATTTTTAAAAGAGCTACTCTGGTTATTCAGAGATATGGATATGGATTATTATACCAATAAAGGGTTTTGATCACCTCTGTGCTTTTTTAGTCACCCTGCCAACCCTCTCGGTTTTGAGGAAATAAAATTTTCCACATAACCTTAGTCTGGGTGCTTTGTAGTATATGACACAAATTCCTTTATGCCCTTAGCACAGTACATGATATGAGTCTATTCTATCACCCGATTGATGGGATGGGCTGAAAGTACTAAATTGCAAAGTATGAGATTTTAATTTACATTTTATTTGCATTTCTATTATTTCATGGCTTATAGAGTCATAGAATTTTTGAGTTGAAAGGATCTCGGCAATGGATGATCTGACTGGGGAAGATAAGGCTCAGGTTGGTGACTTTCTCAAGGTCACCAGTAGTGGAAGAGGAGTGTTAATCCAGGACTCCTGTACTAGGAAATATTTTTAATTCTGTTTTCTTTTTCTATAATATATTTTTATAAAATAGATATTTTTGTATAATAGATATAGATGGGTCACATCATATTATTTCCTTCTTCCTCTTTGTTGCTCCTTCTGTGAAGTAAGATAGCCTAAGAAAAATAAAAATATCTCTCTATCTATCTCAATTGTAATTTAAAGAAGAAAGATAAGGGGCGACTGGGTGGCTCAGTCGGTTGAGCGGCCGACTTCAGCTCAGGTCAGGATCTCTCGGTCCGTGAGTTCGAGCCCCGCGTCGGGCTCTGTGCTGACAGCTCAGAGCCTGGAGCCTGTTTCGGATTCTGTGTCTCCCTCTCTCTGACCCTCCCCCATTCATGCTCTGTGTCTCTCTGTCTGAAAAATAAATAAACATTAAAAAAAAAGAAGAAGAAAGATAACAACTATCTAATTGCCTATTTTGGGGTCATTGGAAATTGGAAAGATACTACCATTTAGAGAAGGCTTTTTATTCAAAACATACTTATCTAGTACACAGAAAAACTGGAAGACCAAGAGTCAGAAGTAAATCTGTATTTAGATTAACTCCACTATTTCAGTCTGTAAATTAATCACTCAGAGCAATGGCATGGGCATAGACTATGTGTGCACTTGGTTTCACAGGGCAAAGAGAAAAAGAGGTTAGATAATATTTGTAAATCAAAATTCCAGCTAGAGGTCTTTGCTAATTTATGGCTTTCTCAGCTGCAGAAGGAAACAGTGATCAGCTAGGACCAAGAGGAATCCCAAGGTTTCAGAGCTGGTTAATGGCAGAGCTGGGACCTAATTATAGATTATTTGCTAGTTATAGAGATACAAGAGAGTACTAGGCAGTAGTCTTAGGTAGTGATTAAGAGACTGGGCTTACAGGCAGAGAGACCTGGCTTTGAATCTCATTTTTCTCACTTACTAGCTCTGTGACCTTGGACTACATAATTAACCTGTGTTGGGATAATAGCAGTGCCGACTTCTTAGAGTTGTTTTGATGACTGTGATAATCCATGTTAAGTGCTTAACATAATGTTTGGCACTCAGGAAATATTAGTGGTTGTTTTGTTGTTGTAGCTTATATTTGAATAAAATGGCTGCACATACATTCTGAATCTTGTTGAAATGAACATGTTTGAAGTTGCCACCACCAGCCCATTAGAGTAATTAGCAAAGAGAACTGCTGAACCTGCCATCAAAAACATCCCCGAGAATGTGAAAGATTATAAACACCTAAGGCTAGAAACCACTTTTTGCTGTTCTATATTGCTGTTTTTGGATGTTTTTATATGTGGTTACAAGTTATGTCCTGTGTTTGATAAGCCTTGATTTCCTTGGCTTTCAAGATGGTGGACAGAAAGGAGTGTCCTGTATTTCCCATTAGAGTTCATATTCCAGCCATACAACCAGTCCCAGGACACTCCATCCCCATCCATCCAGATGGTTCTCTGATGCTTGTCTTGTGCCAAATCACAGCACAAAACTTCCCAATAAACCAGTTATGAAATATGCCATATCCACCCCATGTTTGGGGTGGATATAAATGTTGCTGAGGTAGGAACATCCACCTTTTTAAAGAGATTAAATACTTTATTTCTAGACTTCTCCTTAAATGCAAATGGTGATTCCCCAAGTATAGTTTAAGAGACAGTTTTAGACTTCATACTTTCACTGTTTTTTGTTTTTTAGTTTTTTTCAATAATTTGTTTCTTACAATGTGTATTAGGAAAATACTAGTTTTCCGTTCATGGCAATGATTAAAAAAAAAACAAACCTCCTTTTAAAATATGTTTAAGTAAAGGGATGCCTGGGTGGCACAGTCGGTTAAGCATCTGACTCTTGATTTTGGCTCAGATCATGATCTCACGGTACATGAGTTCGAACCCTGCATAGGGCTCTGTGCTGACAATGCAGAGCCTGCTTGGAATTCTCTCTCTCTTCCTCTCTCTGCCCCTCCCCTGCTCCTGCTCTCTCTCTCTATCTCAAAATAAATAAAAACTTAAAAAAAAATAAAATGTATTTAAGTAAAGAAGTGAGCCAGTATAAAGAAAAATGTTAAGTATGTGTTATTTTTATGAGGCAATACACAAAATCATAAAGATGGGATATGAAGATTGGGAAAGATGGTACATTGGCATTTTACAGGATAGTTTTAGCGGACTTATGGAAAGGATTTAGAGGGACATACGACAGGATCAATACCTGTTTTGCTGAGGCACATGGAACACTTAAGAACTAAAATGTCCTGATATAGGGGGGAACGAAAAAGACTGTGGCAGGAAGAGCCTGGTAGCCTGTGAAAGTGGAAGGCCAAGATCTGTAGGTATGAGCCCTGGGGTCATTGGCTCCCTGCCAGGGGGAGTTCATTTGTTTAAAAGCCACGCTCTTTCTGGGCTTGGCTGGTGGTGCTCCATTGCAGTCGGTTTTTCTGCAGAGGTTCTCTGCTTCTTTTATTATTCTTATAGGTGAGAAGGGGGAAAAAAAGAAATATGAGTTTTATCTGGTCCATATGTTCACAGAAGTTAGCAATCCTGTTACTTTAGGTAAGGTCAGAAGGTATTTGAGAGAACATTTATCTCCCGTTGCTTGGTTCTGACTCCCATTAACATTAATGGGAAGTACATGTGTGTGCATAGGGGCATCCAGACCACCAGGTCGCTGTGAAGGACATTAACATAAACCGAGAAATGCAATTTAGAAATCTGCCCCATAAAGCACGATAAAGGCAGAGAAAACCATTCTGAACTCCATGTGAACTGTGCCAAGTACTGAATCGCACATCATAATGCTTCAGCCCTGTACCTTTAATGTAAATGTAACAGTTTAGCCTGAAATATGACTGAGCGCTGTATTTTAATTCAATTTTGAGGTCTACAAAGGGACTAATTTATCAGAGAAGGTGTTCTCTAACCTTAAAATGTGCTTGTATTCGTTTTGATCTCCTCATACGTAGGATTAAAACACCGTGAAGGTCAGACATCAGAACACATCTTCCCTAACCTTTTTATAATAATTCTGTCATTAACAATGCTTTTAAAATCCAATTCTCTTTCTCCTCACCCCCACCACTGTGTTTTCAAGGGAGGCCGGAGATAGTGTCAAACACAGGGTCAGTAAGTAAGCGGGTGGGGGAGAAGGAAGGGATAAATCCACTACAGCAGGTACAGGAGGTTTAAAATAAATCTCTGGCTGGCAACCATAAAATGGATAAATATTCAGATTATGCATGAGCAGGCTTCCAAACTGCAGAATTCTGACAGGTGCCCAGGGGGCTCTTGATTATCATCCCATCATCTGAATTTCTAAATTTTACTGATATTATTTTTTAAGCTAGTTATAGTATATTTGGGATTTGGTTTGCTGTTTAATTTTAAACAAGAACAGTTCTCATGTCAGACCCCTGAATCCTACCAGAAAGCATAATATTTGACCTTTCAACCAAGATGAGCTTTAGCAATTGTCGACATCATTAAAAACTATACAGAGGGCAGGCTGCATTTGCATGCAATATTGTACTTACTAATTCATTTTTATCTCTGTAGCAGAGTAAAAGGCATGCCGTTTCGCATGATACAGTGTCTTTGCTGTACAGGTTTCATATGAGAGATATTTTTAAGTAGCACTCCTAAAGAAGGGCAACTTAGCGTATTTGTCTTCAATGTAGTTCAGCAAGATAACTATGGTTATAGCAACCCTAGCTCCTATTGACAACCTCCAGGCATGAAAATGAAGTGCAAGGCTCTAAGCTGTGGATGTTATTATCATAGTTATCTTGCTGAACCACAACCAAAATGACCTTGAGTAAGTCTACGGCTGGTGATTCCAGACTATACTTTGAGAAGCTCTGTCCTACATCAAAGAACTTTGCATATGCCGCATCGCAAGTGAAAGTTCATTAGAATGCTTAGCAGAAATATAGATTTCCAGTGCCCTAACCTAATAAATCTAAGTCTTTAGGGATAAAGAAAAAAACATTTTTAATAAGCACCCTACTTGATCTTGATATATATGCTATATTTTCAGGGGTTGGCAAATGATGGCCCATGGGCCAAAGCCAACTATCTGTTTTTGTACAGCCCAGGAGCTAAGAATGGTTTCTATGTGTTTCACTGGATGAAAAAAATTCAAAAGAATAATAACAATTTCAGACATGTGAAAATGTTATGAAATTCATATTTCAGAGTCTGTAAATAAGGTTTCAGTGGAAGACAGCCATGTCATTTGTTTACATATTGACTGTGGTTATTTTTACACAACTGCAGAATTGAACCATCATGACGAAAACCATATAATATATAACTGCCTACATAATTTTCTCAATTTTGCCTCTTAGCCAGCAAAACCTAAAATATTTGTTATTTGGCCCTTTCCAGAAAAAAAAAAAAAAAACTTACTGATCCTTTCTTTTATGAGTTTTTTATTTCCCTAGACAGATCTTCAATACTTGGTCTGAGGTATAGCCTTGCCAGGTTATGCAGTACTGGGAATTTTGACATCCCCTTGAGTCTGATTACAAGCTAAAATTGGTGGGGTTAGTTCTTTCACAAGACCTTAACCTTACCCCAGTATCAAAAGGGTTGACCTAGTACTTGGATATAAGTTAAAAATCCAGAGAGGCAATTGGATCATTGATTGAGAGAGAGGAGAAAAAAACCCTTGGAAGACACTAGAACAATGTATTCGATCTGATTCTCAAGGAATGAGAAGGCCTCACACTGATGGAACCAGACAATTAGGCCAGGGAGAGTCCTAAAGCACAAAATGTGTCAACTGGGGTTTATCAAGATACTTATCTCTTCCTGAACTTTTCACTGTCACCAGCCTAAATCATTTGAACTGTTTCACATTTAGTTTACCCATGTCTCTGGCTGCAGGTTGTTCTTTTACTAATAATTTGTTTTTTTCTTTTTAAGGTGCCCTCTATACACGTTTTACCCTGTTTTCATCTGAATTTTAAAATATTTCTTAATAGATCAAGAAATAAAGTAATTTTTAAAAATTAAAAATAAATAAAAACACTTATTTTTGTTTTCCAGATTACTTTTTTTTCTAGTCAGTGCACAGAATTACTTTCATAATAAAAAAAAAAATTGAACTTTAACTATCTTTGATAGAAAAAAGATTCTCAGTAGAATTTAACTAAGACCTCAAATACTTGGGCGCACCTGGGATGTAAGCATCGGGTTTTACCTCAGGTCATGATCTCGTACTTTGTGGGTTCGAGCCCCGGGTTGGGCTCTGTACTGACAGCTTAGAGCCTGAAGCCTGCTTCAGATTCTGTCTCCCTCTCTTTCTTCCCCTCCCCGGCTGGTGCTCTGTCTCTATCTCACAAAAAGAAATAAATGTTAGAAAATTAAAAAAAAAAAAAGACCTCAAATACTTGTAACAAGAAAATTCTCATTTTCCATTCCTGCAAAGGGAAGACGCTCCTGTGGCTTAATGAACATTTAGTTGATGCTTTCATTCCCAGAATGCTCAATGTCCAACCCGTCAAGAATTTATTTACATTTAGAAGAAAAGATGTTATCAAACACATACATATAACAGAAAGGAAATTCTTACCAACACCAATGAGTTTCTACAACATTTCTACAATATTCCATGTAAAATACATCTGTTTTTAACTGTATGACATTGAGAAATATCAACCTATCCATGCATACCATGACTGACACAATAATGTAGAGTCTTTTCACTTGGAACCTTTTTTGGAAATGAGTTTGAAACAGCCCACATCTTCTATGTAAAATTATTCAAGGCTTTATCCATATTTGACTGGGGATCAATCAGAAATCAGTAACCAGCAATGACATTTGGCTGCTAACCCACAACAAAAGCTTTTAACATTGGGCCCTTATAACAGAATACATTTCAACCTAATTAAGTGTCTTCCACTGGAACCAATTATTTCTAGGCAATAATTAAGGGTCTTTCTAATAGGATTAACACGAATTTTGATCCAAGGCACCCAGAGTAGGAAAAGTTTGTTGTTAGAAGTGCTAAATGCTAATTATGTTAGGTCCCCTGGTGGAAGGACAATGGCCAGAGTATTTCAATACTAGATCCTGTTAGATATGGAGACCTGCCACAGTGGAGTTGGCAACAGTTAAGTAAGATAGGAGAATCCTAAAGAAAAGTTAGATAAGTGTGCCTCTTGTTCCTCCTGTGTTCACAGAGCATGACATAACCTGGAACTCTTTATACCAAGACATGAAGCCAAGACCTTGATGAAACAGTGTAATATTTCCCCTGACGTTCCTGTGAGCCCTAATGAGGGCCACGTGGACGTAGCAAATAGTGTGCCTTTAGCAATATTAATCATGGATAGAATGATTCCCCTTTTGCCCAATACTTTCTGTAAAAGATCTTCTCACGTTTTATAATGCTAAGATTTAATTTTATTAAGATTGCATACTGTGACAGTCTACTCCAACTGCATCCTGCCATCATTTCTTTATCTTTGGTCTTCTTCATCCTAGGAAGTAATCCCGTAACTCTTGTGTTCCCCATGCCAACTCTGCCCTTTCATAGGAAGGCATCTATGCCTAGGCAGGCTTCACATTCTTGCTTTTGATATAAAAGACACACTGCAGGCCAAGATTTTGAATAAAATTTCAATCTTACTAGATTGCTAATAAGAAAAACGCAAATGTAAGCACAAGTGTGATAGGATTTTTTACATATGAAATTGGCAAAAGATAAACATCAAGAAAACCTTTTGTTCATGAGAGTGTGGACAGTACTCATACACTCACTATAAGTAGGAATGTAAACTAGAAGAGACACGGTAGAGAGAAGATAACATTGAAAAGTGCAATCTCGGGGCGCCTGGGTGGCTTGGTTGGTTAAGCATCCGACTTCAGCTCAGGTCATGATCTCACGGTCCGTGAGTTCGAGCCCCGCGTTGGGCTCTGTGCTGACCGCCCAGAGCCTGCAGCCTGTTTCAGATTCTGTGTCTCCTTCTCTCTCTGCCCCTCCCCTGTTTATGCTCTGTCTCAAAAATAAATAAATAAACCTTAAAAAAAAAAAAAAAGTGCAATCTCCGTGGCTTGGGAATTCCATTTCTGGGTATCTGCTCTAGAGGAAATTATACATGTTCTGAGGTACACTTGCAAAGATGTTCATCACATTGTTTGTAATGACAAGGGAAAAATACACAAACAAATTAAAGAATAATACATGTGGTATTATTTCATATAATGCATGTAATATGATTTAATATAAAATTAGTAACAGGAAATCATACCATATAATATTTAAACATAAAAATACATGTTCAGGATAAAAATTAACTCATGGTATTTGTGAGAGAAGGGATCTGGAGAGAGGATATATGAAAGGACTTAAGCTATATTGGCAATATTTTACTTGGGTAAAATTTTCATGTATATCCAGAGGGGAAAAGGCTGTAAAAAATGTTAGAGACTGCTGATTCTAGAAATGGGAATATGAGTACTGCTGATTTGTTTTTGTTAGTCATCTATGTATAATATCTCAAATTAAAAGGAAAC
Organism: Panthera uncia; assembly: GCF_023721935.1. NCBI lineage: Eukaryota > Metazoa > Chordata > Mammalia > Carnivora > Felidae > Panthera > Panthera uncia. The sequence goes on from NC_064816.1 coordinate 43,253,713, forward strand.
GCCAGGTCAGAATTCTTGTGCATGGTAAGATATCACAGTCAAAATCATTCAGATAGTGGATCCAACTTTCTATCTCTCCTCCTGATATTACAGAATAGATAAAAACCTTATTGCTAATGATATTTAACCTTTTTAATCCAAAATTGTCTTTTAAAGAAAAATCTCTACTGTAGAATGAAATAAATGGTTTAGTTCCTAATGAATACTCAGCAATCAAAATAAATAAAACAAACAAACAATAAAGGCAAACAGAATATGACTCTTTGGCTTCATTAAATGTGAAGCACATAATTAATTTCTTTTCCGGCAATTCAAAGAGACTTGTGTTGTTCTGATTCAGTTTAATTGAACTTATTACCACAAGCAGATAATAAGAAGAATATTGAAGATATCCATCTGGCTTGCACTGAAAACCTCACATGTTTCATTCTTCATGGCTGTCATAGGCCGTACTAATTGCCTCATTTCAGCTCTTTTACAATCAGTATGATTTAGCTATTAATGTGATAAAATTCTTACTCGAGAGGAAGTTGATATTAAAAAGCATAGATCTCTGGCCTACCTCTGCTACCACTACTGAACCCATCCCCAGCATTATTAAAGTTATATATTTTTCAAATACATAAATAAAAGTCCGTCTCTTTCTTGTGCATATCTTTTTAGGTTACATCTGTCATCTTATATCTTGCCATAGAGCTGTTTCCCGCTGAAGGAAAGAAATGGTTTATGTTGAGCTTTTCAGTTCATAAAATGTTTAAAGATCAATGTGGTTTGTTTTCAGCTGTGGTATGTTTTCTTTTTTATAATTTCCAAAGCTGAAATGGATTTTAAATGGCTAATTGTGTAGTAAATTAAAAGGAAAGTAAAATCAAGCACTTTTATCTTCTGTTCCTAAATATCAGAACTTCCTGTGGTTTGTCATGAAGACTGGTTGGTTTTATATGGACAAGCTGTCCCAGAAGCAGAGGGGTGTGTGTGTGTGTATGTGTGTGTGTTAAATCATCCATCTCCTTTTATTTTAGAGATGGTCCCATGGGGGAAGCCAGCATTTGGTCCCAATTCCAAAAAGGAAAGTTTGGTCTATTACAAACCCTGAACCAGAAAAGAGATGTGTCAGAAAAATTCATGAGTGATTCTCACCTTCGTTTCTTGGCATTTGTTTTCTGTACCAGAGGCAGGAGGGGGTTTTGCTGTCCCAAAGGAGTAGCGCCACCAAACCATAATTGAATTTCTCTGGCTGTCATAGGCAATCAAATCTAAGAAAACCTCCCAAAAGACTGTAGGCTTTTAGGTTAAATACAGAATCTGACCAGGATGAAGGCAAGTTAATTAACATTTCCATCATTTCTCTCTGATTTACTCTAGCAAGATTCACTTCTAAAAGGTTAAAATGGTTGTCTCTTCTATGCAGCCATTTGAAGAGCCGGAAGTAGGTTACTAGCTGTGGAAGAAGAAATGTAAGCAGAACACTTAGAGCAACAGTGGCTTTTTACATGGTCTTCTAGCAGTTCGATAATCACTGTGCAAAAGTGCAAGACATGTTATTAAATGAGGATTAACAATATCCACTTTGAAAGCTGCCCATACTAGAAAACATGTCACCTATTGCCATATTAACTCCGCCCTTCTGTCTCTTCAGAAGTAGAACTGCTTATAAATGTAAGTCAAGCTTCAATTTTTCCAAGAAGAGTAAGATCGACAGGGTCTAATCAGAAGTGCCTTCTCTTTCGTATCTATTTTCATAAGGCTTACCCACATGTCTTGTGACATATATGTCTCTGTTGGCTTTGTCTACAACACAAATAAAATAGCTGGTCACAATGCTGTTGGCACTAGTGCTTCTTAATGGGTAAGACAAAGAAAAATTAAATTATACAGACCAGTATAGTTGATGAGAAGACAATCTGATACAGTCCAAATATGAGAGAACAATGAGAAGCTACAAATCACATACTTGTCACCCTCCCTCTGTGACACCACGGGCAACAGGCCACAAGCATCAGAATTGCCTATTGGTTTTTTTTAAATAAATGCACATTCTTGAACTCTCCCCTGCTCTGATGAACAAAAATCTCCAAAGGTGCAACCCAGGAATTTCCATTTTTAGTAAGTTCTCCGGGGAATGCCTGGCTACAAACCTAAGAGCTCACAGTCTAAGAGTAGATACTGATAGGCAAAGAGATAGAGCTTTGTTGAAAGTATAGAAGGAACAGAAAGGAAGGAATGAAGAGGGGATTCACTGAGGGGATAAAAGTGATAATTGAACTGGGAACTAAGAAATGAATAAGAGCTCACCAGTTATGAAATATAAAGGTAATATCAGGCAAAAAAATTTTATCTAGTAGCCAAAGGCATAAAAGTTCCCAGCATGTTTAGGGAAAAACCAGTGAAAAGATGAAATGAGAATATGTCCAGAAAGGAGGCCCCTGAAACAATCTTGGCCATATTTCAGGAACTGTGGGCAATAGAGAGGCAAATATTTTGATTTTCTTTTTAATGGAAAGAAAACACATTCCATTAACTATACATATATGATCTTGACCCTAACTTCATGGGAAATTTTACATCTTCTAAGAGGATTTAGAAAGAAAAGTAGTTATCACAGCATAGGATGTTTTAAATACTTTTTTAAGTATGTGATAATCCATGTTATTTGTAGAAATATTAGAAAAAAGTTAATCTCATTCCGAGAGATCCAATTAAATATTTTTTTACATTCTTTTACAGAATTACATCTAGGGGTGTGTGTGTGTGTGTGTGTGTGTGTGTGTGTGTTTAAATCTATATTTGACCCTTGAACAATGCAAGGATTAGGGCTACCAACTTCTGTGCAGTCAAAAATCCAAATATAAGTTTGACTCCCCCAAAACTTAACTACTAATAGCTTACTGGTTTGTGTTTTTTTTTTTTTTTTTTTTTACTAATACCCTACTCTTGACAGAAAGCCTTACCAATGACATAAACAGTCATTTAATACATATTTTGTATGTTGTAGGTATTATATAATGTATTCTTACAATAAAGTAATCTAGAAAAAGGAAAATGCTATTAAAAAATAATAAGAGGAAATACATTTACTGGATTGTACTGTGTCAAAAAAATCTGTAAATGGACCCATGCAGTTCACTCGTTCAAGGGCCAATTGTGTATCTATCTGTCTGCAAATCTGTTAACAGATATACTCATACAAAAAGGTCCTGCTATGGGTACCAGGTTGGCTCAGTGGGTTGAGTGTCAGACTCTTGATTTTGGCTCAGGTTATGATCTCACAGTTCATGGAATTGAACCCTGTGTAGGGCTCTGTACAGACGCCTCAGAGCCTGTTTGGAATTCTCTCTCTCTCTTTCTCTCTCTCTCTCTCTGCTCCTCCCCACTTACTCTATCTCTTTCTCTCTCTCAAAATAAATAAAACTTTTGGGAGGAAAAAGATCCTACTATACACACAGGGGAGAGGCGGAAAGCAAGAGAGAGACACAGAATCTGAAGCAGGCTCCAGTCTCTGAGCTGTCAGCACAGAGCCTGATGTGGGGCTTAAACTCGTGAACCGGGAGATCATGACCTGAGCCAAAGTCAGACACTTGACTGATTGAGCCACCCAGGAGCCCCCTCCTACTGAAATTTCTTATCAGTGACACATGATGTTACCAATCATATCCTGATCACATGAATTATTAGAGAATAGATAAAATGACAGAATCAGTATTCGAAATTACCATATAAGATAATCATATGAACCAAATGTAACAAGCCTAATTTAATAGTGGCAAATGTAAAGATTTATACTTGGCTCCCAAAATCAGGAAGAGAAAGAGAAGTTTTAGGTTATGCTGTGTGTTTAAAGTTTTAGTTGACTGTAAGATCATTGCTGAGTCGGCAATATTCTACATTGTTTTGAGGCAAATTAGATCTATAATTAATAGAGTATCCAAAATAAGAGAGGGGGAAAAACTACAGTAACACTGATGAAAATACTGGGAAAGGACTATGTTTTTATTTCTAGACTGACAATAAAAATTTGAAATCAGCCTAGAGGAGGACAGCTGGGGTGATGGTAGGAGGTACAGCTAAAGGAACTGGGAGTGGTGAGGCCAAAGAAGAAGACCTGTGGAGGGTGGATGAGAGGAATGGTCAGTGTTTTCAAACATTTGAAGAGCTAGCACACTCTATGTGACGTCAAAAGGCAGTACCAGAATCGATGGGTGGTAAGCATTAGAGCAAATGATATTTTTTTGTGTGTTCAATAAAAAGGAAAAAGTTCAAATACTTACACCATGCAAAAGATGAAACTCGTGATTTTTCCATTATTGATAATGATCACTACCAGACTGGACATGTGCCCTAGGGAGACAGTGCAGAACGTATGCAGCCATCAGGTGGAAGCATGTGGTCTGAGTGGCCTGTAAGGGGCATTTTCAAGTAATGTTAACGTACCGGCAGCCTACTTGGATGACTTTGTAAACACTGACCCATATGAACCTCCCAACTCTGAAATGTTCTCACTCTGCAATTTTGTAGTTTTAAAAACTTATTTCTGCCCTATGTGTCTTTCTACCCCTGAGCAAAGCATGCCCCGAGGTTTAATTCTATCATGTTGACTTAATGTTCTTATTGCAGAATCTCTCTGAATTTTTTTCTCCCAGTCTGAATTTATTCATAATCAGCAATGCAATATGGGTTGAAAACATTATTATGCTAATTATGGATAGTGTATTCCTAAAACAGAGTCCAGTAAAGGAATCTTTTTTCTATTATATGTTGGAATTTGAGGGAGTTCAATAAATAATACTTTTATCTATTGACTGAGGTTGAAAGCCACTGAGAGGTAAGTCAAGGTGCTGAGGCAGATGGCAGCTGAATGTCAGCTTTATCATGATAGAGCTGATGGAAGGGAATGTGGCTAGATACATAGCAATGGCAGGCTCCCTAATGCTGAATTCCAGGTTTGATAGACTTGCACCACTACGAAACGTATAGAATGGGAGAATCAACCCACCATATGTGTTTATTTCACACTTCCAGGAGAAAGAATGGCACAGAGCCAGGAATTCTTCCCCCACCCCCAGACTCACCATTGGATGAGATGGGGGGTGGTCAGGAGAGAAGGGTGGTAGGAAGGATCAGCAGTATTCAAATGTCAGCTATAGCCACAGGTTACAAAGTGTTGGCTAATTTGACTTGAAACCACAGTTTTATTTTGTCTGTCTGTGAATCAGGGTGCCCTTAGAGTGGGGAGGCATGTACTCTCAAAACCGACCCCAGACCTCGTTGTTCCTTATTGTCTTATATCTCTGGATCACACATGATACTGCCAGGCCCTCTTTGAACTTCTGACTTAACGCTATTAAGTGGGTCTCATCATTCTGTGGAAAAGGCCACTCTTTTGATTATTTTCAACTATTAACTTATTAAGTAGATATAAGTTGAATATGATGGGGATATGAGAAGACGATTGTAAAAGGGAATGTTTCAAATCTTTCTGCGTGTAATTCTGCCCATGATTCTTTTTCGGATCTGCATTTTACTCCCACGTCTGTACCATGAGATTATCAAGGTGAATAGAAACTCAGTTATCTGAATGGACACAGTCTTCTCAGGAGCAGCCAGTGGTTAATTGGGACAAGAAAACACAAGTCATTATCTTTGAGAAATCTGAAGCAAATTGAGGCAGGTTGTCACCTCTCACCAGGAAACAAATTAGTCCTGTCTTTAAAAAGACTCTGCTGACTGGGGATTCCTGTCAACTGCCACAGAAATAAGGAGAATGTGGATTAATGGTACTAATAGTGGTCATGAAACACCCAGAAACCCATTTTCTTATTTTCATGAATATTTCTAATTGATTTGACTAGTGTGTTTGACAAAATTTGTGCTAAGTTTTAGCTGCAGAAAATCAGGGTGCCATCCTTCAGCTGAAAGCATTAGTATACCAGTCTGTTTGGAAGAAGCTCTGTGTATAAAGGAAAAGCCATAAATTATAAACAAAATAGCTCTTTCCCTTAGCTAACTAACATTTTGGACTCCCTGCCCGCCTGGGGGTGATTGTAGCACAAAGAGAGGGAGAGAGAGAGAGAGAGAGAAATAATAAAACACTAACACCATGCTGGGTTATAAAGGTTGTGAATAATATAAAACTTGAGAAGATATGACCTACTTTTTCTGAATTGTGTGAATATGGGAATGATTGCAGTCCAGTGGAAAAAACAGTGAGCTGAGTTTCTGCCATCCTGGGTTCTGGTCCCAGCTCTGTTACCAGCCAACTGTGGGACATTAAGCAGTGTCACTACTAAATATGATTCCAGACTCCAGTTTTCTTACCTATAAAATGAAGAGCCTTGAACAGAGAGAGTTAAGACCTCTTGCAGTTTTAAAGTTCTATGGTTTCATAAAGTAATACTTAGTTGGAATAAAGCCTGAAAGTCCTCTAAATTCCAGGGTTTTTTTTTTTTTTTTTCTCAACAACAACAACAAAATCTTTCCAAAGGTACTGTAACTCAGGCTCCCAAAGGAAATGAAATGATGTCTTCCATGTGCAGGAGATTTAAATTGTATGAGCATTTATTTTACATGAATTCAGTGTATGATCCCTGAAGGAAAGAGAAGAATTACAATTTAAGTGGTGTAGACAGTTTTACCAAGCAGTTGATCCATAAGTACTTATGAGATAAGGATCTGAAAGGACACTGGGCTCAGTGCACCACATTCGTCATGTACTTCTTAAAATATGATCATCTTGCCACACTGAATGGGATTCTAGTGTTTGATGACATGTTGATTTTACAATATGGCTACCAAACACAAGCCAGCCACTTCAAGTGGCTGATAGCCAAAGAAAGAGCTGGAGATAAACTGGCACATTTGGATACCATATTGATTCTAAGGTGGTAACTTCCTGTGGGATTTTTAGGGCAATTTTCAGTATTTCCCTTAAAAAGTTTGACTTTAAAACTGAGCCCTATGTAGATATATCAGAAAGCATTTAAAACTTGTACATGAATGTTCATAGCAGTATTACTGTTAACAGCCAAAAGTGAAATCAACCCAAATGACCATTAGCTGATGAATGGATAAACCAAATGTGGTCTTTCCATACAATGGACTATTATTCATCCTTAAAAAGAAGTAAAAAACTGATAAATCCCAACGATACATAAATGAACCTTGAAAACATGATGCTCAATGGAAGCCAGACACAAAAGGCTACATATTGTATGATTTCATTTATATGAAATGTCTACCACAGGCAACTTCATAGAAATGGCAAGTAGATTAGCTGTTGTCAGGGGATGAATGGAAGAGAGAATTGGGACTGACTCATAAATAGTACCAGGTTTCTTTTTGAGGTCATGGAATATTATGAACTTAGATAGTGGTGATGGTTGTACAAATAATAAATATGCAAAACCTACTAAATTGGATATTTTAAAAGGGTGAATTTTTGCTGTGTGAATTATATCTCAATATAAAAAGAAAAAAATAAGTAGTGATCTTTTTGCACTCTAAAAAGAAGAAAGATAAAGAAAAGGAAGGAATAAAGTGAATTTTCCAGCTGTGATCCAGGAATCATAATTTCTAGAGCTTGACACATTCTTAAGGATCATCATCTTAATGATTCTCACTTAGGGGCTTCTCCTGATCCCAATTCTACTGTGGTAACAGCCCTCCATCTACTCCCAAAGACATTGTTAGGCAACAGTGCCACCATAAGTCTTTCCTTCTGTAACCTCATAGACTCTTGGCACCCTTCTTCTCAGTTCCTGTGACAACATGTCAGATATTAAGAGCATAGTATTTGAATAGAGAGGATTTCTGGTACATCCAATATAATCCATTTGTTCCCTTCTCTACTAATACATTGTAGGGGGAATACTGTGGGCTTTGCAGGTAAACAAACCAGGTTCAAATCCGAAATTCACTTAAAAGCTGTTCAAAGTAAATTTTTGTAATATGGGTATAACAGAACCTATTACATAGGCTTTTGGGGAAAACTAAACTAGAGAATGTATTTACATTAATTAGTATATATCTGAGTTCAAATTTTTATTTCCTTCTCTTTCTCTGGCTACTCTTCAAAGCCCACCAATTGAGAGCTCCATGTTCTATAAACTGCCATATTCGATAAACATCTTATCTATGCCATTGCGTATTTGGCTTCAGGAATAAAGTCTTTTTGCCACGCTGTTTCTATCTTACCCTCTTAGTTAGTTAGAAAATTAAATCAGATGGTGCTTTAAAGTACTTGGTACAGTATTTGTCCATGTGGTAAGTGTAGTATAAATGTTAAGTACTGTTATTGTTCTCACTATTGTATGGACTTATAATTCAAGGTGTGAAACCTCTAGAAAGTCTTCTGTGAAATTCTCTAAGCGACTCTACAGCAGTAGCAAGCATTGCTGACTGTGTCACTAGGTTGAATTGATTATCTGCCATCTTTGTGAGACACAAGGAGAAGAAGCCATGTGTTGGGCTCTGGATAATAGAAATCCCACCAGTTCCATTGACCAAGACAAGCCTTAGTGCCAGGGTACTGCTCCAACTGTGCTGAGATAACCTTCATCTTAGCCTATGTGGCTTCTCAGCCTGGGTGATCTTGACCAAAATTCACAATTTCTCTGAGCCTCAGTATTTTTATGTAGGAAGTAAGGCACATCAGCTTCATTTATTTATGTATTTATATGTTTTCTATTGTTCTTGTTTTTTGGCCAATGGGCTTTCATAATGTATATGCCTCCACAATTAGGGTGTGTTTCTGTGTGTGTGTATGTGTGTGTGTACATGTGTATATGAGTGTATTTTTGTCTTCCATATTATATTCATACTATTATTATAGTAGTATGTATCCAAGATAAGACCCAATAGCCTGTGCCTCCTTCTGCTGTACCATGTTGCCTTCCAAAGGAGTTCAGCAAATTTTTATTTTTAGAGTAACAGCTGAGAAAATTAATGTTAACAGGACAGGGAAAAATAGAGGTTCTCAGTGGGGCACAGTGAAAGGGGTATGGGCTTTGCTGTACTACAGCTTGGATTTGTATACCAACTCTAGCCCTTCTGAGCAGCTCTGTGATCTGGGGCAAATTAATTTTTAGGAGTTTGGATTTCCTCCTCTATAAAATGGAAAGCCCCATGTGTTGCAAGGATTAGAATTTTCTCTGTAAAGCACCATTCTCTCTGTAAATGCCCCTGGCATTGAGTAGGTACCTTTAAATGATATTCAATATCATCATGCTTCTCTTCCTTTCACTGCCTGCCCTTCCCCATTGCCTCCATGCCCATTTATCCAAGAGAAGTGACTGAAAATGCTTAACTTTGTATCCTACTCCGGTTCCCTAAAAATGTACCAAAACTCCAGCAGTGTTGCTGTAGCAGCACTGAGGTCTGAGAGATTAGTCACTCTCTTTTCCGACGAGGTAAATCATTACTTTATATCTACTTCTTATATTTATGTTGTTTACCATTGTGCATGTATTATAAAACCCACAAATCAATGCTCTCAGCAGGCGAAACTGTTCAAACCTGCAGAATGTCTTGTTTTGTACTAGGTTTTGACAAACCAGTATCTGCCTGCCTTGAATTCTGTTTTCTGAGGGAGGGTGATTTGGGCAGCTGGGGTCTGTGATTGATCTCTGAGTGACTTGTACTTTATCAAGGAGCAGATATGATTTCCCATGTATCTGATTAACCTTCTCTGTAAGATTGCCATCATTTCTGTAATGCCAGAGGATTATTCTGTGCTTGGAAAGATGGATATCAGCTCCTTTTAATCAATAGCCCACAAAAGGTGTCACCTGGCTCTGCCTGGGCTTATCTATAATGTCTGACTGAAAGGGTGCTGTCATTTGTCAAATAACCTGGTTTAATTTAAAGCACCTAGGAAGTGAAGTTGCCTTTATTTTAAAACAATATGCAGAACAATACATTAGGTTAGTAAAATGCATGCTTGTTTTCTGGATGATACTCTGTTAGAAAGAGAGAATACGAAGGAGGTGAGATACTCCCTTATCCATCTCCATTACCCAGGACTGACTTGGTAACAAATATATTCTCGTGGGCGTAAGAGAGGAGCAGGGAATACAATAGATTGTGTGCCAACATACAAAAATGATGAAGTATCACTAGGCTGTCATACAATTTTTCATCCAAACTAGGGTGAACAGGATGCTATAGATAAGCCAGGACAACACATAAACCAGGACTGTACTGGGGAAGCAAGAACACATGGTCACCCGAAGTCCTACCATGCTAGTGTTGAATAACTGGGTCATTTGGAGTTGATGGCGTTTCTGTGGTGTACTCCCCTCTGGGTTCTCTGAGGAATGCCCTTCAGGTTATAAACTAACCATCTCTTATTACTGAACCGCATATTGGATGCATAGATCCATATTTGAGGTAACAGCTCCTACCAAGAGAGCAGAGCTGTTAATTCTTGGGACTAAATCTTGCATAATCTAAATCAAGTTCAGACAGTTTTCTGTCTGCTCTAAGGTCCTTTTTCATTGGCAGTTTAGGGAAAATGCCACTGCTTCATACTGAAATCTCGGTCTGGAGACAGAGTGAGTCAAGCAGAAAACTGCCATTCTCCCAAATGAACATTAGGTGACAGAACAAGAAATCTGTCAGGCTGCAAGTTTACCTGCACAGATCCTCCAAAGTAAACGAATCAGAGTTGAATTTTTTGAGACTCATAACAACAGGCCAAAGAAACAGGTTTTACATTGTGAAAACTTGAGGAATCGTAAGTAAAGGTTGACAGTAGCCCCTCCCCAACTCATTCAGTACATTGGAGAGGATTAAAATACACAATGCTGGGGGCTCCTTAGCTTGGACTTTGAAACCTCCCTTCAAATCCTGATTTCTTCACTTCCTCTCTAAGTGTCTGACTCTACCTTTGTAAAATGAGAACAGTGCCCGCTTTTAGGAGTTGCTATGAGCCTTAAGTGAGGTGGCATTATGCAGAACACTAAGCTTATGGCCTGTCACATAGAGATACTCTGCAAAATGATAGGCTTTTTGCCTTCTAGAGGCACCTAGGTATCCTGTCATAGTTAGGAACACCCATAGATCCAGGTGAAAACTTCCCCTGTGCTGCTAATTTTCTGAGCCTCAGTTTCTTCATCTTTGAAATTGGGGTACCAATGTCTATCTGACCTTAGTTTGTTTTCTCAGTTTTAACTTTCCTGCATAGATGTATATAGACAAGGAATTAAGAATGAAATAGTTCTAAAGGACTTAGCATGAGAAACATAAGCACTTACTCCCTTTTTTCCCTTTCTCAGAGGCAACCACTTTCAACTTGTTGGGCTTTTCTTTTTTTTCTTGGTTTTGTATTGATTGTCTTATCTTTATATAAAATCTTTATCTCTCCAGGTGCCTGAGTGGCTCATTCAGTTAGGCATCTGCCTCTTGATTTCAGCTCAGGTCATGGTCTCACAGTCCATGTCAGACTCTGCACTGAGCATGGAGCCTGCTTAAGATTCTCTCCCTCATGCTCTCTCTCACTCTCTCTCTCTCACTCTCTTGCTTCCTGCCCCTCCTCAGCCCACACACACACACAAAAATTACTTATAATATGTTTATCTTTCTTGATTCTTCAATTTTAGGGATTGTCTTTTGACTTATTATAGAAAATGAGTTTTTAACTCACACACGCCCATCCTCTTATTATAAACAAATCACAATTCTGATTAAGTTTTAGTCCATAATTACATAATTATGACTATGCAGTGCTTTTTCCAAGTAAGCAATGAAGTAAGGATTACTTCTCCTTTCTTTTTTGGTGCATCTTTTTTATTTCCCTACTATCTTTCTGTTTGTTTACTAAGTTTCTATGTACATGTTACCAATTCAAACCCCATACTTTGGATACAAATGCAGAAGTTTTTAGAAATATGATTAAACACATACTATATAATATCCATCTAAGATCATTCTTCACCATTTTCTTGGGAATTCCTCTCAAATCTTTCTTATTTTGGATTCTTTATTACCTAAGTCTTATTTATTCATTCATTTTTTGAAGCATATCCTGCAGTGGTTTCCTGAAAAGCACTGTACTTCTCTATAAGTTTCTTTCTTTTACTCTCACACTTGATGATAGTTTGGCTGGGAATAGAATTTCTGGCTAGAAATAATTTTTCTTCTGAATTCTGAGCGTATTGATCCACTGTTTTACAAAGTCCAGCATTGCTATTAAAAGTCTGAAATAATTCTAATTTCTATTCCTTTGCATATGACCTGTTTTTGTTTTTGTTTTTCTCTGTCTCTCTCTCTAGACATGTATAGACTATTCATCAGCATTGTTCTGAAATGTCATAATATTGTGATTATGTCTAATTGTGTCTAATTCATTATGTCTGATCCAATTTCCTCTTCTCTGATTGATACTGAATAAGCCTATTTAATTTGGAAACATGTGCTTCTGTTCTGGGAAATCCAGAGTTGTATTTGTTGAAATTTTATTTCTTTACTTTTATTTACCTGTCTTCTTTATATTGAGTGGTTCTATAATTTTCTCTTTTATCCTTCCTGTGTTTCATGTCTTTGTGTTTTTGCTCTATATTATAGAACTTTCCTTAGTTTTCTTTTCCAGTTACTTTCATCTCAGTCATTGCCAGGCAGGCAAAGGCAAATGACCAGGCTGCACATACAGTGTACCTGCTGAAGCAGCATTTCCAGGAAGAAATTCGTGGAGACAATAAGCAGCAGTAGGAATACAAGATGCCCCATTGTCCAGGCATTCTGGAGCAACCCACAGAGATCTAAAAGGCAACTGTCAGATGACAAAAGTGGGTGTTGAACCTTGGGCTATAGAGGTTCAAGCTGCAGGATTATGGAAGCACAGCCTCTCTCTTAACATGATCTGCAAACTAGAAACCAAATCTGTGGCTGCTAGCATGTGAGCAAGTGGCAGAAACATCATGTCAGTGTTTATAGTTGGGGAGATACTACCCCTTTACCTGGCATGATGGGGAGGCTGGGGGACAAGTGTTAGGGTTGAATAGAATTGATTGCCTTAAACCCTGGGCCGTAGCTAGCTAGTTTCCCTGGGGCAGGGCATAAAGCCTCCTCTTTTTCCAGAGGCCAGCCTATGGGTGATTAGTCTTACACAAGTTAATCTCTACCTCTCAATTATCATGCCTCGAATTTCTAAGAACTCTCTTTTAGTCTCTGAATGTTCCTTATCTGTAGTATTGTCAATGCATTAATTCAATATCTCTTATTTATCTTAAAATATTAATGATAGATTTTCTTTACTTGCTTTAGACTTGATCTTTTATGTTAGAAGCTGTCCTCAGATCAGTGATTCTTCATTGTTGGCTAATATTGAAGAAGGAGGCACTAAAAAGGAACTTGAAGCTATGAACCTGTGGGTGAAGTTTATTAACTATGCATTGAATATGACTAAGCCATTTCCTTGGGGAATCTCCCCCCCCCCACCACACACACACACACATACACAAAATCAATATTTTTAGGTGTTTCTTTTTGGATTGATCACAGTTCCTCGAGAAAGAGTATTTAATCTTCTTGGAGGACAGATATGTCATTGCCTTTGTTCTAGGAGCCATATTGAGGAAGTAGGTTGGGAATCTCAGCTTTCCCTATATAAGTATTTATAAAATCCCTGCAATCATCTGTTGAATCTGGTGTCGTCTGGCCCAGAGACCTTTCTCTGTTATCTCCTCAGAGAGAAAAATATCAGTATACTTCCGAGGTAAGGAGGTTAGTCACCTGGCTAAATGGAATGAAGGAGAGGATCTGGGGACTTAATTTATTCTGAACAACATTCATCCAGTGTTCCATGTCCTATACTTCCAGCGGAACCTGATGCAACCAATTCCTGAATCTCTGAAGAATATTCTAAAGAATAAGCCAGTCTCCTTCTTGCATTTCCCTACTGCTGGCTCAGTATTCAGTCTTCCTGTCTGTTAACCACATACTTTCTTCCCAGCATCCCCAATTTTAGTGGTTATACCGCCCAACTCTTCTCTCTTATGGGCGTAAGCCTTTAAAAAATAATCATTCCTTTACTTCTGTTTAAAGAAGTTTTAGAGAGTTCCCAGAATCCTAATAGAGTTATTATGCAGAGGACTGAGATAATTTATGGAAAGAAGCTAGCACAGTGTCTGACACATAATCGTAGTGATTATTTTTGTTGTTTTTTTATTATTTTATTCTGGTAAAATTATCCCTGCATGTAATTTTTTTTTGTGGCTCTTTATGCCTAAATAACATTAAAAGAGAAGGCCCTATGAAATCAAGACCTGTATAATTTATATGACTTATTAACGTCCCATTGCCACTGTTCTTAGGTTATCTATATGAGGATGATTATTTAGACTGAGCTTTTGAAAGAAACAGGGTTTGAATGTGTATAACACCTAGCCTCTAACATGATGGGGATTCCAGATCTCTTGTTATCATTATGCAAGTACACTTCTCTACTGGAATCCAGATCTCACTTACTGGTAAATTCTACTGACTCCTTTTGAAGAATGAATTGCCCCTAGAAGTTTGGTGCCCTGCCTTCATACTGTTACAAGCAGTATGCCTCAGGGTAACCCTGTGAGGTAAGCGATCCTACCGTGTCTGTGGGAATTTGTGCTGATGCTCCCAAAAGCAATTCTTAGTCCTTGTGTGATTTCTGGCCTCTGGAGAATTATAAAATAGAAGGCAATAGGGGAAAACAACAGTTTCAAAAGATTTCATGTTTTAAAGCCAAAGATTTCACTAACCTAAGCTTTGCTCAGACCTTTCATGTCCCTCAATGAAGTATATTTTTGGCTATGCCCCATAAACTACTCAAATAATCCATTAAGATAGCTGTAGAAATCAGCATAGCAAACTATCAGTGAGCTAGTTTAGTTATTCACCGGTTATTAATCTTCTCAGCTCAGGGTCATATTGTCCTGTCTTCAGCATTTTTCACAGTGTCTGATGATGTCCAGAGAGTTAATGGAGGTCCTGCAATGTGGATACAACAAGCATGATAATCTCTTGACTTGATGTCATTCCAGGGATCGTCTTCAAACTTAGTGTGTTGCCCTAGCATATGAACAGGAAAGCACGTGTGCTATTTATCTGGGTATTTGTACACTGTTCTGGCAAAGAAATGTCTATGGACAATGATAATGTCCTTATGATACTTTCACTAGCAGCAAACTGTTTTCAGCATCTGCTATCCTTTTTAGTAGCTTTCATTTTTACTTCCTCTTTGGCTTCCTTATAAATTTGAGGCAGATTTTGTCATTACTTAGAGACCCACAATATTTCTTTGAAGATTTATACAGACATTTTTCTGTAACTAAATTTTGCTTTTCCCTTCTCCAATCTTTGCATGTTTGGGGAAGCTGTTTCTCTCTTGAAATTCCTGCAGTTACAACATATGAACCTAGGTACAGTTGAGCTCAAATGATGATGTGATGATGATAGCTAGCTTGTATCAAATGCTTAAAATGTTCCAGGAGTATTACATACAGAATAGGACTATCACAAGCTAAGAAACAAATTAACTGATTTACAAGTTAAGTGACCTACCCCATCATCAGTCAGCTAATACTTGGCAGAGCTAAAATTTGCATCCAGATAGTTGTAACTCCTCAGCTCAGTTCGTTAACCTGTAAGAATCTGTTTTTTGGTTTATAAGAGTGGCTTTCTACCTAGAATATATACCCTCTTGCTACCAGAGTCTAGACAGCAATTTTCACTTTTGATGGGCATGGTGCAGGTATCTATCTATATACCTGAAAGAGATTCCTTTACTTAGGATTTCTTTCAACAGAAACATCACTTGTGATCAGGTAAGGTGTTGTCAAGCACTGTAAGGATTTAGACATTTACACGGAATGAAATATGGAAGCAGCTTTGTTTCTGCTAGACTCTTACTAACAACTAACATTTATTATGTGCAAGCTCTGTTTTCAAAACTTTATTATTAATTTACTCATTTAATCCTCAAAGTAGGAGGTATATGCTGTCCTTCCCTCTATATCTGGGGAAACTGAGGTATGAGAAATGATTCCCCCCAGGATCAACAGAGTCAGTAAGTGGTTGAATTAGAATTAAAACTCAGAAAGTCTGGCTTCACTGTTCACATAGTTAATCCGTAAACAAAACTGCCTCTCATTCAAGGGGTCCAATTTTCCAATATATAATACTTTGAAAAGAATTTTTGTTTTACTTGGAAATGTTTTAAATCCGTGTGTTTTTGCTTCCTTTTGAGCTGGGCTGAGCCTTCATTTACGGAGCTGTGTTCCATAAATAACCAAAACATTACTACCTTTGGGAGCGTTTGATAATAAAGTCTGACGATTCCTTTTTG
This sequence comes from Panthera uncia, assembly GCF_023721935.1. Classification (NCBI taxonomy): domain Eukaryota; kingdom Metazoa; phylum Chordata; class Mammalia; order Carnivora; family Felidae; genus Panthera; species Panthera uncia. The sequence continues at coordinate 43,270,028 of NC_064816.1, forward strand.
GCTTTCCCAAAGCTGCTTCTTGTCCTTCTTCTCTTAAGTTCTTTTTTTCGCCTTATCAAGCTCGGCTCCATTGAATTCCTGGGGGTTTTTTTCTCCCTCTTCCTAAGTCTTGAGTCCTACAAGTACCTCTGGTTCCAACACATCATGTCATGTCACATTCTATCATAATAAAAGGAAAAATTAAGCAAAGCTCATTTATACCTAAACATTGGCAGCAACTCAAACCCCTCTTTCACAATGAATTAAAGCAGGCAGTGAGCTGCAGTCATAGTGGAATGGAAATCAGTAACTTACAGGGCTTTGCAGTCAACCACACTGGAGGTTGAATTTTTTTTTTCTCCCTCTAATGAAGTCTGTGACCTTAGGGAATATATTTAGCCTCTTAGGGAACCTTGGCTTCATCTTTTATTAAATGGTGACAATAATGATACCTATATCATAGGGTCATAAAGTGTAACTGCTGGTGATTTATTCATTCTACAGAGATTTATTGAGCACCTATTGTGTCAGTAAGTGCACTATGTAGAAGGTATCTGTGCTGAACAAGAAAGACTTGTTTTCTGCCCTCACAATGCTAACATTTCAGGGAGGTCATGAATGCAGCTATTTAGCACAGATCCTGGCACATATAAACACATAATATATGTAAACTGAAATGATGATAATAACTGTAGAGTTCAGCTATGGTTGGCCCTCATAGTATTAGCACCATTTCACCAGGAACTTGAAGTGATAATTCCAGTCTATAGGAACTAGGCATGCATAGGAAATCTCCTTACTTTCTATTTTTTCTCCTCATATAAATAATCTACTAGATAACCACAAAACAAAAGGGAAAATGTAATAAACAAAATACTTTACCACCTTGATAAATGTATTGCAACATTAACCCTTAGAGTAGTAAAGGTAAACATTTTAACAATCTCTTTTAAATCACCTGCATTAAGTATTCCATTGACAGCTTTCCAGAAATAATAAATGAATGCAACCTCTTCCAACACCAGGAGCAATGGTCACCTTCATCATTAGCAAAGAGTAGTGTTGTCTCTTTTTATCGCCCAACCCTACAGATGTTACATTTTTTCTATTCGTGTTTTACCTTTTCCTGTAGCTAGTGGTTTAATGATTCTTTTTTTATGTGCCACCTTTCCGATCAGTTTCACAATGACTCCTCCTCCTGGTTAATTTTCCAGTGACATCCTTTCCTTTTGGAATGTGCATTTATGCAGTCCTCTGACTTGAGAAGGCAGGATATTGTTGGTGCATGAAGTGCCTTTGGTCTCTTTGGATTTAGCTACTAGCTTGAAGCATCTGGCAATCGAACATAAGCTCCAGTACTTGAGCATTCATGCTTGAACCAGAAATTACTTTGTCATCTTCACTGGCTTTTATTAAGCAGCCAACAGCTGTCTTGGAGCTATGACTTACTACAGTGAGCTTTTTCCCTTAGATTGTCACCCTTTTCTTATCCTCAAAATAAGTTTCTCCTTTTCCTTTCTTTCCCAAGCAAATCTTTGGCATCAAGAGTAACAGTAAGAATAGCATCTCACACTCGTGTAGCACTTTATGGTTTATGAAGCATGTTACAATCCATTGCCCCAGTTTGAATTTCGTAGTCATCCTAGGATGCCAAATACCATCACTTCCAAATTACAGATGAGAAAACTACAGCTGAGAGATGTCAAATGACATCTTGGTGGTTATAAACTTAATCAGTGCTATCTGGCCAAACCTGAAACTAGGCTTTTAAGACACTACATAGATTGTTTTATACATTTCATCATGCTGCTATTTTTAGCAAAACCTTTGTCAACATCAATGCATCACTAAAAGAAGTGTCATTTATTCTATGAGAAATAATTGCCAGCTAGCATTTTTGAGATAAGCTCCAGGCCTTGGCTTCTTTCCAGAGAACTGAATGTCCAACTTATTTCTGACCCTGCAGCATTGTTTGGTAGCCTCCACCCTGGATAAAAATGGCAGAGTATTCTACTGGCTGCCATGTTGTACAAGTGAACATTGTTCACTGTATGAATGGTAGTCTCTAGCGATGTACAAAATTGCATGTCCTAACATGGTAGCCAAATGCAAGACAATCTCTTTGAGCCTGTTTGCTTCCCTCCCTAATGCAGAAGCAACTCTCTTGGGGGTCAGTCTTAAGGTGCAAGAGAATGGTGGAAATGGATAAGAAACTGCACAATGATCTACAACTACAAAGGGCCCTGTACCTTGTTTATCTCACCTGCTCTAACAAAAAAATGAATTGATTTTTTTTTTTACATATCTCTATATGAGTATTGGTCTATTTGATGCTGCAGTAATTTGCAAAACTGTTCACTCTTTTGTACCACAGCTCAGAGGGACACCCAAGGGAGTTGGCCTGAGTCATGCGAGTAATACATACATACTTGTCACAACTAGGTCAGAGTCTTGTCTCTCTATTTTCCCTAATAATTGTGAGCTCTTAGATTCTAATGGATAATCTAGGAAGTGAGTACATTTCCTGTAAAGTTTTAAAAGATTTATTGAGGAATGGACATTTGGATGTGCGCGCACAACCCTAGGGGTTTTTGTGTGTTTGTTTTAATTCAAGTAATTTGTTTCTGGAATGAAGAAGTAGTTTTTTGTTTGTTTGTTTGTTTTTTCAGTTAACCAAGGCCTAGCCAGAATATTGTTCCTCTTTTTGCCTTTAATAAATCCCTTTCTAAAGTATCTGACCGATTTTTAATGCTGATCTTCACTCCTCATTTTTAGATGACATTAGCACCAGAGTGCTTCCCTTATCATCATGGCAAAGCCCAGCTATCATTGTAGAGGACAATCAATGAAGATGAGGGAAATGTGGGACTTAGGGTCAAACTAGCACTGTGGCCTAAATTCCAAGCACCTTTTAGGTGGGAGTAGCAAGATGCAACTTATCTGTAAATGACTGTATTTACACTGATACAGCTTGCCTGGCCAAGGTTTCTATTTTAATATCCTGAAAACCACAAAATGGAATGTTGCTCCAGAAAAGGATGCCTTTTCACTTTCCAAGAATTGTGTGACTGTGTGCCTTCTCTTTCTGTGTGAGTGTCGTTTATTCAGCATATGATCTCTTTGGTGTTTTGGAGCAAAGGACTCTGCTGCTCTCTGCCTATGTCTTTCTTGCTCTGTTTCTCAGTATTTTCTTCTTCTCTTCCTGTCTCTGCTTTCCCATTCTCCCCCTAACCCACTCTCTTTTACGTAGATTAGGTCTGAGTTTTAAATTCATTGATAAATGTTTAGATTTTTATGTCCCCTGTACCTAATTTAAAAGGCATGAAAACTTGTAAACATCTCTCTAAAAATAAAACAAGTTGCTTTATACTTCTCAATTGATTTTTTTTTTTCTTTCCTCTCTGGGTCAGCAACTCTCAATAGAAAGAAAAGTTTCCCTATCTCTGGTGTGGAAAATTGGACCAAATGTGCAGTGACCCTCAAATCTACCCCCAGAAAGTAGTTCTTCCCAGAAGAGTGTGTTTTCCAGCTATTTGCCACCTTCTCCTCAAAACGAAGGGCACTAACAAAATCTTAATTGAAGACTCTCCTAGTTTTCATTGTCCTTTCTTTAAGTTTCATTGAATATGCATACAGATCACACTCTGTAGAGCGCACTGCAGCAGAGAAAGAACCTTCGTTAGCTAAATGATGTCTTATCTGCCATGTGTACATAAGGGGCATTTCAGCAATTACAGGGGCCTAGGAGCTATTAATAGTTGTCCATCCTGAAGGGTTTCAGGAAAAATTTCACTTAGAACTTTAGACAAGCCCCCAAACAAGCTAGTCAATAGTGACTCAGACTGCTAGGGTGGGTGGAGTTGTTTGCTTTTGTTTTGCAGAAAGCTTTATAAATCAATCCTTCCTGCATCGAATAAAGGGAGGGTCACTAATAATGTCTACAAAGATAGTTAATACCCTCTATTTTAAGCTTCATATGCTCCTCAGCGACCTTTTCTCAAATCTATAAGCAAACAAAGAAACACTGCTTTAAAATGAGAAATATTGCCTCTTTCCCAAGATGCAGAGTCCTTAAACTGAGGAATTTGAAAACATGTAGAAAATTGCTGACAGGAGCAGGATAAACAGAAAGGAGGGATGCTTTCTCTTTCTGCTGAGGATTCAGCACCACCTACTGACCAGATACTGATCCTTCTTCATGTAGCAAGCTATGAATGAGCACTTGGTGTTACTTTGCATGTAATGACAATGGAAGGCATTGTCTATGGAATTCATTGTCCTTGCCTCAAGGTGTACATTTCATTTCTTTTGCAGTTTAGATAAATATTCTCTTACCTTGTATCAGTAGATACAACCAGATGTCCATCAGGTACAATAATGTATTCCTTTAATCAGCAAAGACCTCATTGTGCCATTCTTATGTATTGTCTATAATAGGATTTACTTTGTTTCACTGACACTAATGGGCTTTCTTTGGGATCTTTTTGCTCAGCGACTCATAAGGGAGAGTTACTCATGTAGAGTAGCTGAAGAAAACAGACCTGTAATCCCTCCTTCACAAACAGAAAGAATTCTAATTATTATTTGATGAGAATGTTTCTCCATGGTTGAAAGATACCTGTGGTTCCAATTTTTCACTTTTTTTTTTTCAATCTCCTGTTGCAGAAAAAAAAAGTCATAGAGTAATTTTAACTATACCTTAACCTGAACATACAATTGATTTGTCAATGAAAATCTTTTCCAAGAGTCTGTTTAGATCATTCCTTTTCAATTGTAAAGAAAGCTTCACAAGAAAATATAAGAGGGTAAATTTAGCATATCCCCTTCCTTTGTTATTGCTTGCCACTTTGTTTGAGGAGTATCCTCACTCATAGAGGAAGCTTAGACTGCAGAAAATTCTTTCCATTTAGATAGACATCCCAGCTGAGAAACCCTCCTACTAAAACATGGCACAAATCCCAAACCCGGGGGTTTGTTTTCCCTGGTAGCAGGTGAAAATAAGAGGAAATGGGTTGACCATGAATAATTTTAAGACATATTATAACTGCTTTATTGAAAAGCAAAACAGGGGTGCCTGGGTAGCTTAGTTAGTTCTAAGTGCCGACTTCAGCCCAGGTCATGATCTCGCGGTCTGTGAGTTTGAGCCCCTCGTTGGCCTCTGTGCTGGCAGCTCAAAGCCTGGAGCCTGCTTCGGATTCTGTGTCTCCCTCTCTCTCTGCCCCTCCCCCACTTGCAATTTGTCTCTCTCTGTCTCAAAAATAAGTAAAAAATAAACATTAAGAAGAACAAAACAAGACAAAACAAAACCGTATTATTAGTTGTTGTAACCAATTTGGAGACCTGAAAGGCAACCAAGAGCATTTGGTGTCATAACGAAATAGGTTCTCTCTGCCACCCATTTTGAGCAGCAAATCTCATAGGGTTGATTATCATTTGGCTGCTCATCTCCCAAGTACCTCTACTTTACCACCCTCATTTGGCTTGTGCATAGCAGTGTCCATTTGTTGCTGCCAGGCTTATTAAACTGCTCTGTCTTGTGTTTTTTCCCTCATCCTTAGAAATAGACTGGTAAACATTCTGCTCAAGGGTGCTTTGTCAATTGCTTTACAAAAGGCTCCCATTTGTTCTCAATCCGACTGGAGTCGGAATTTGCCTTGTGTTTTCTTCTGATGTCATTTATCAAGTTGCACAACTTGTTCAAAGAACCAGGTCGCCATATTACGTGGTGGTACTTTTTGGCATGAATCGATTAAAAACCTTGACTCGTGAAAGTGCCCTGTGCCATTGCTGTGTTTTTTTCCACTACCTAAAAAGGGCAGGTTTCCTTGTCTTCAACCAAGATAAAATCTTTGTTTCATTACTTCTTCAACTGGTTCCCTTTCCCTTGTTCATACAACAAATCACATTTTGTGTTACCAAAAAGAGAGGTAAGATAAAGAGAAAAATAGCATATGTTTAAAATTTTTTAAACTTTCAATTTGTAGACATAGTTGCTGACTAGAAAACAAATCTTAATGAGAAATAAATGTCTAAAAGAAATCATACACATCTACAGAATTTCCAAGGGAACAATAATTTATAACCACAATGGAGAGGTGGAAACAAATACCAAATGTGTAGATGCCTAATGTTATCTAGATGATGATACATTGAATATATATTATTTCATCAGCATATTTGGGCAGTTAAAGCTGTTTATGGCTAAAGTCAGAGAGCATGGGTCACAGCTATTGCCGGGAAACTAGGGGAGGTGAGGAATCTCTATCCAGATTTAAGAACTTTTTCTTTCTTTTTTAATGTTTTTATTTATTTTTGAGAGAGAGAGAGAGAGAGAGAGAGAATGAGTGGAGGAGGGGCAGAGAGAGAGAGGAAGACACAGAATTGGAAGTAGGCTCCAGGCTCTGAGCTGTCAACACAGAGCCCAATGCAGGGCTCAAACCCACGAACCATGAGATCATGACCTGAGCCAAAGTCAGATCCGTAGCCAACTGAGTCACCCAGGTACCCCTAAATTTTATATTTTAAATGCTAAAACAATCTAAGTCCCATTTCTCTTCCATTCCATTCTCTTATTTTCCTAAATCCCTTCCCTTCCCAACACAGGGGAGTCTGCATAGTAGCTGAAGATACAGGGCAGTAAGATGGGTTGGAGAGCTGTATGGAGACGTGGGTCTTTGGGCCCAAAATCCCAGGACATGGGATAGTTTTGAATGTGGGCGCAGAAATGCTGGGCCGAGGGGACAGTTGACAAAGTTGGGAATTGGTTAGGCTGAACAAAAAATAAAGTGATTAAGCAAATAAGTAAATGATTTTTGGTGTTTTGTTTTCATTTTTTAAATTTTAAATCCAGTATAGTTAACAAACAAATTTATGTTAGTCTCAGGTGTACAACATAGTGATTCAGTAATTCTATACATTACTCAGTGTTCATCACGATAAGTATAATCATCACCCATTTCTCCCATTTCCTCCACCCACCGCCCCTCTGGAAGAAACTCCATCAGTTTGTTCCCTATATTTAAGATTCTGTTTCTTGGTTTGTCTTTTTCTTTTTTTTTTCCTTTGTTCATTTGTTTCTTAAAATCCACATATGAGTGAAACCATATGGTATTTGTCTTTCTTATACTGACTTATTTCACTGAGGATTATACTCTCTAGCTCCATCCATATTGTTGCAAATGGCAAGATTTCATTCCTTTTTATGACTGAATAATATTCCATTATATATAGCTACTACAACTACTTAATCCATTGATCTATGAATGGACACTTGGGCTGCTTCCATAATTTGGCTATAGTAAATGCTGCTATAAACATTGGTGCATGTATCCCTTTGAATTAGTGCTTTTGTATTTTTTGAGTAAATACCCAGTAGTGTGATTTCTGGATTGTAGGGTAGTTCTATTTTTAACTTTTTGAGGAACCTCCATATTGTTTTCTCGCTGGCCCAGTTTGCATTCCCACCAACAGTGCATGAGGGTTTCTTTTTCTCCACAACCTTGCCAACACTTGTTGTTTCTTCTGTTGTTGGCTTTAACCATTCTGACAGGTGTGAGGCAATATTTCATTGTAGTTTTGCATTTCCCTGGTGATGATGAGTGATGTAGAGTACCTTTTAATGTGTCTTTTGGCCCTCTGGATGTCTTCTTTGTAGAAATGTCTGTTCATATCTTCTGCCCATTTTTATTTATTTTTTGGGTGTTGAGTTGAAATAAGTAAATGTTTTGAGGGTAAGATCTAGAAAAAATTATAGATGTATATGTGTATTATACATGTGTAGGTATGTGTGGGCACTCAGCTCTTTGGCTGAATGGTCCTAGAATCAATAAACACATGGTGTCCACATCTTAATTTATCAAAACCATCTTCCACTAAAAAGAACCAGTCCTCCCTACAGAAATTGCTGTTTTAAGCACTACAGCAAAGTGTAAGATGTGCGTGGAACATCTTACTGGGCCAGAAAGTAAGGAACTATTCAACAAATGAGCATAATGTCACAGGGACATAAGAGCCAGCTTAAAAGGACTCCCACTGGCCAAGATGGGTACTATTTGATCATCAAAATAAGTAACAATAGTAATGTATTACCACCCAAATAGGAAGCCAAGAGTAAACAGATGAATGAATGAATGAATGAATGAATGAATAAACATGAGAGAGAGAGAGAGAAGTTCTTCCTTAAAGGAAAGAGTCATCTACTACATGTACAAAGAATGATGGAAACAGACTTGCCATTCAGCAACCATCACAGAGGTGGTTGCTTCAAGCAAGAATATTTAACAGATCGTAAGTCTGTGGGTAAAGGTTTGATGAATATCAGAAAATTGGTACAGTTTCAGAATACCCCCCCCAACAAAATTCTAATCAGTTACACGGAGGGAAATTGTTCAATACGAGGTAGAGAAACCAGAAACACCAACATGACCAGATGATCAGGGTTCAGATGATCAGTGTGAAGATGAGTTCACAACACATCACCTGACCCAATGCACTTAAAAGATACACCACAGCATTTTAGCGTTGGTCCTGCTGAGAATATACGATCTAAATCAGGTCATGAGAAACATCAGATAAATCCAGGTTGAGAATAATCCTACAGAATGTAAGGCCTATGCTGTTTAAGACTGTCAAAGATTTGAAAGGTAGGGAAAGGCTAAAGAAACGTTCTAACTTGATGGAATCTTAAGAAGCATGACAATTAAATTCAACACACATTCCTGGATAAGGTCCTGGACTGAGAAAGGTAGCAAATTTTGAACAAGATCTCGATTACAAAATGGTGATGTACCAATTTTGAGTTCCTTATTTGGAGAGTTGTGTGCTGTTAGGAAAGTGTTCTTGTTTGTGAAAATACGTGCTGGAATGTTTAAGGGTAACGAGATCTCTTGTATGTAGTTGCTTTTAAAGGGTTAAGCAAAAGGCTAATGATAGTGAGTAAACATTATATATTATACATAATATCAGGTTTATTTATTATATACCATTACATGCAAGAAAGAAAGGAAAAGAAATAAACAAATGCAGTAACATATTAACAATGGAGGGGTCTGTGTGAAGGTAAAAGAATCCTTTGTATTTCTGGATACTTTTGTGTAAATTTGAAATTATTCAGAGATAAATTTTTTTTTAAATAAATTGCTTTTTACAAGCAAGAAAAAAATAAACCCTAAATGTCGCCTTAGAGGCAAAAGTCAGTAATGAACACAGAGGAAGAGCCAGAGTATATAGAGTGAATGAACCCTTAGGTGGCTCCTTTTTTATGTTCTATGTACATAATAAGAAAATCAGCACAATACCTTCCCAATCTACAGCACTTCAAGGTTCAGGGCCTTATGTTTATCATTAACCAATACCACCATTTACAGTTTGTCAACAATTTATCTTAACCAGCCCTCATGAGTAGGTACAGAGCTAGGCTGCAGGGATTATAAAAGTATAAGATGTGGTCCCTGACCCCAAGGAACCTGATTGTAGGGGAGAAACTGAATATATGTAAATGATAGTCTTCAACAATGCTCAGGTTGAATGTTGAAGAAATAAAATAGTTGATGCTGACAAGCTTCACTAAAGGAAAGGATCACTAGTGAGTAGGGCGGTCAGGGAAGCATCCGTCTTCCGAGCTCTAATAGGCTTTATCCAGCCTGGCTGGCTTTCAGTGTAACCTGACATATCTTCTCTAATGGTGCCTACCTCTACTAAAATACTTTCAGAAATGGTGATTCATGTTTTCCTGAGGCAGCCCATTTCCCTGTTGAAAAGGTCAAATTGTTGGAAAGTTCTCTCTTACACAGAACCAGAATATACCTCTTTGTACCTTGTACTTTAGGGCAACACAAAATAAGTTTAGTTCATCTTCTGCCTATAAAGCCTTCACATATTTGAAGACTACTCTCATATCTCCTCTAATTTCTCTTTCTGTTTCAAACATTTTGTTATTTTAGCTGTTATAGATTTATTAGGTGCTTCACTACCCTACGTGCACTAATCTGCCAAGGAAGCCAAAGGCTGTTCCTAGCAAGCTGTGGTCTCATTAATGCAAGATACAATGGAACTTTTACCTTTCTAAGATGGAATACCACACGCTATTTGTGCAACTTAAGATCACATTCGCTTTTTTTTTTTTTTTTGGCAGCTTCACAGACCCTGTTGACACTGAAATGTTCTAGTCTTTTTTACATGAGCTGCCAATCCAATCTTCCTCCAGCCTGTACTTTTGTAGCTGATTTTTTTAAGGGTAACCTTTTGCCTTTATCCCTATTACATTTCATCCTAAATGAAAAGAATTGGTCCAGCTTGAAATCACTGTGAATTTGGACTTTCATCTCATGTTTAGGGTATTCCTTTTAGATGTGTGTTTTGTGCAGAATTGATAAATATAGTTCATCAGACACAGGTTTTATTTTTATTCCAAAGATGAGACCAACTAAGAGTGCACTTCAGTCCTAGGATGCTACCTCCAGATTTATCGTGAAAATTAACCAACCATCTTTGTTGTAGCATTTAACTATTAAAAATAGCTCTCTGGCCCTTCACCCTGTGTCATTTGAGGGGAGCTGTCAGCTTTGACTACCTCATGGTTTTGAAGAATCCCATGTTTAAAATTCCATCTATAAAAATGAATTTAAAAAAGAAGACACAACCTAACTAAAAAGGCATCATCAAAACCATTATAGTGAAGAAATTCACTAACAAAAGGAAGAATGAAGAGGAATAAAACACACATTAAGTACTTTCCTGGCAGTCACCAAGTGAATATCTTGGCACTGTGAATGAAAGTATTTATCAACTGAAATGAAGGAAGGGTTGGTATTGTATAGGGGAAGCAAAATCAAAATAGAATTCTTACCCTGTGGACTCACAGGTACTTGTTTTTACAAATAATAAAAGCCCTGGATCAGAAAGCTTTTCCATCAACAATGAAAGTCTGAAAAAAATATGACTTGGATAATAAGTGTTGTAATTTATGCATCTAACTGTTGACCTAAACATTAACAGAATTGAACATAATTGTCTCTCTCGTGGTTGTCATGCTCTTTAGAACAAAGCACTTAGTTTACATTCTGTCCCTATTATAGAAAACAATGTAGAACATATATTTTATGTTTATTTTTTTTTATTTATTTTATTTATTTTATTTTATTTTATTTTATTTTATTTTATTTTAGGGGGGTTAAACACTTGGTAAATATACACATTTCAAACATCATTCTTCTGGAGTTCTGAATTTATCATTCTCTGCAGGTTGAACCAAGAGCAAGCAGCAAAGTTTAGGTGTGTTGTTGGTCATGTTTATTGTTGGTATTTAATTATATCCAAATCCAGACATCAATTCACATCTTGAGTCCTAATTGCCTTTGAGAGTTCTATGCACAGAACAATAGCTGGAGTGACTCTTCAGAACAGAAGTCGTAAATATAGGTTCTTCCTCATCTTGATGAATTAAAACCGAAGGAGGGGAGACAGTTTTGTTTTGAAGAAGCCATCTGTTTATTTGTGTACAGCGTTTGTATTCAGATTTAAGGAAATTAATCAAGTGAAAAGCATCAGAATTCACAACATAGAAAGCAAGAGTACTGAACAAGCGTACAATTTCAGAAAACCAACTAGATAATGAGGTTTCAACCTCTTTAGTTTAATTTTCTCTAGTCCCAAGGAGACCTCTCTGGTGTGTATATACTGCATGGTTTGCTTTGCATTGATTCTTGCTGCTCGAGGGCTCAGAACATGAATTGGTGACAAGTGTTAAGTTAATGAATTAGCAGCTGTCAGCCCAGACTGTACCAGCATAATCCTTGATTTAGGGAACTTTTCTAGTCCTTGGTTAACCGGCTACTGAGTTCACTGATAATAAAATCTGTCCCCAATCCATACATGTGCATAAAGGGATGAGCACTTCTTCAGCAAACAAATGTCAATTAAAAGTGCAAGCCAGAATTGCATATGACTCTAGGCTTTGGAACATGTGCCAACTCCTTGTTGCTCACCCAGAAGTTGTCAGAAGTAGGGAGCGAAGACATTTTTATGGTCTTGAGCCTGGACATTTGACTCTGCTCTCAGAAGTCTGGTGTGTAAGCTTAGAGCTGGAGCCAGCATTTTAGGCATAAAGTCATTGCTGTTTTTTATACTTTGTTAAGGTAGTAACTTCATTACTCTTGCAGTAAAGCCCTCTGAAACTGTCTTCACCCCACATCCCTCTCGGAATTTCTTCTGCATTTAATTCAATTCACTATTGAATTAAGCAAGAGTACAAATTGCTGTATTATGCCCATAGACTTGTTCTCTAGATGATTCGCGAATGGATATCATGTTTTCAGCTAAATGAAAGGAGGCAGCTTAGCACAGTAGATAGTTCCTTAACGGCTATTAGGCATCGGTTTCCCTCATCCGTTAAGTAGAGATGATAATAGTACCTATTTCTTAAGAATAAATGAAATAATCCACGTAAAGTGTTAATACAGTGTCTGGAATGTAAGTGGCTCACTTCATTATTATGAATGCTTTTATTCCCTCATTCTTTTTTATATCTCTTTTGGTACCAAGACATGGTTATACATACAATACACACTACACAATTGGTGGATGATAAATCAACAAATGAATGGAGGTTCATTAAGATAAGAACCTAAATTGTGAAATCAGTAGACAGCTAGTTAGAGGAAAATTAGGCAAAAGCTTGCCGAATAAAAACCATACACACCTATGATTTTAACCAGGAATCATTCATTCCAGTTTCCATTTTATAGATGAGGAAAATTTAAATTTAAAACTGAGAATTATTCTAAGATGTTTTGCTCTCAGTTCGTTCCCTCATTTAAAAATCTCAATCTGTATCTATAGCTGCAGGTCAGTTAATCAATAGAGCAAATGTTGATTATGTAACTTGTAAAGCCTCAGATTTTAAAATAAAGGATTTTACCTCCCATTACCTCTTATCTGACAATGCCTGTTTGTACCTGCTCATTTCGTGGACATCACTCATACAGCAATGAACGAAAACACACCAATCCATTTATGATCTTGTCCTATTTTTGGAAAACAGCAAAAGGATATCTTAACCCGAGATAATAATCTGTTTATGGACACAGACTTTCCTTTTCTAATGACTTGAGATGTTTGCTTTCCATGGTTGGATAAGAAGAGGGCAGAAAAACTCTTTTAAATACTCTCTTTAAAGAAGTTTAGTATGTGTTGTTAGAAAGTAAGGCCCATCAAACGTGTTCTATGAGATATCATTTCAAAATTTCCAGCTGAGATTTTAGTTGGGGAGGTACACTTAATTAATATTTATATACCCCACAGCCTGAAATACAATCCTGTGAATATTGAAGGGTATTAATATTTTTTCATTGTTTTGTTTGCTTTTGATTTGTCTTCTTTTTTAAAAAAAATTTTTTTCATGTGTATTTATTTTTGAGAGAGAGAGAGAGAGTGCAAGTGGGGAAGGGGCAGAAAGAGAGAGGGAGACACAGAGTCGAAAGCAGGCTCCAGGCTCTGAGCTGTCAGCACAGAGCCCAACACGGGGCTCAAACCCACAGGCCATGAGATCATGACCAGAGCAGAAGTTGAATGCTTAACCAACAGCCATCAAGGCGCTCCTGATTTGTCTTCTTTATTACGGTTTGTTTGGTTGATTTTGTCTGATTTGGTTGAGAGCGGAGAAATTTCTGGAATATGGCTGAATTCAGAATTTCATTCTTTAGGTACTTATGTGACCTTTACGTTTAATTCAAGTTGCTTTCCACCATTGTACTCTCTGACAACATTTATGAAATAATGTTGCAGTGGAAAAATAAAAGATCATTGGCATGTGAATGTAGTATTGGGGTTTATAAACTGTCTCAGCTACACAAGCCCATTTCATTTTCAATTAAAATCATAATGTAAAGGGTAAATTTAGAAGTGAATTTTTTCTTATTTTAAAGATGTAATCTACATATACAAATATATATAATTTTGTCAATGAGTTCATTACAGAATTTTTATATTACATTTATAATAAAAGTTGCTAAAATGTCTTAGTTTCAAATAGACTAAGACTATAAACTTAATAGTACATGATGCAGATTATAAAAATATGTGGATAAAGAGGAAAAAAGATAAATCATATGTGTATCGTGTTTACAATAATGCAAAACAACTAAAAAACTATAAATCAAGAAGACAGAGGAAAATTATATCAAAATGAAAATAGAGGTTTTATCTGGACAGTAAAATAGTAAGTAGGATTTGTTTGGTTTGGTTTTGTTGGTCCCTTCTTTTAACTTTCTTGAATTTCCTAAATTTCCCATACTAAGCATTTATCACTTTTATAATAGGGAGAAAAAAAGCCAAACTTGAAATTAACATGGCTTTTCCCTGTTTGTACTCAACTGAATTACTGCTTTCTAGTGACACTGGGGAGATATGAAAACCTTTTTAAAGAGGCAATTTCTGAGCAGGACTGCCAGAAGTGGGCCCTTCTGTGAGTGTCTTCTGAGATCTAACCTCAGTGCTCCCCAGCTGAGTTTTGTTGCTCTGTGAAGGTTCTCATAATGAGTGTTTTCATCTTTTCATATTAAAAATGACCTCCTGGCCTGAGTCTCAGCTTCCCAGATGACTGAGGTTTGCTGGTCACAGCCTAAGAAAAAATAAAGCAAAACTACTTAGTGTTTTATCCTGCTCTTGGATCCTGCATTTTATTTCCACACAAGCTCTCAGGCTTTGTTGTTTGTTTGCCTTTGTTTTCACCCTCCAGATCCAACAAGGGTGATGGTCCCCCCTTCCAGTATGGATGTCACTGTTGGAGAAAGTATTGTTCTGCCATGCCAGGTAACACATGATCACTCGCTGGACATCATCTTTACTTGGTCATTTAATGGACACCTGATAGACTTTGACAAAGATGGGGACCACTTTGAGAGAGTCGGGGGGGTAAGTATTAATATCAGACTATCTACGGGAAATTCAGTATGCAACTGAACTTCTCAAAAGTGACTCAACTTGTTTAGACTAACATGAAAAGAAATGTATGGTTATTCTGTGATCATTTTGTTCAAGCACCTTATTTTAAGAAATTCTTGGTTAATTCCTGCTCCTTTTTGCCTGATCAACATGGCTCCACTTACTTAGTGGAGCCTATATGGCAGTCCTCGTAACCCTCACAGCAATGCTATAGGCTAGTTATTCCATGCTATGTATGAACGAGCAAACTGAAGCTCAGGGGAATTGTATGGCTTGCCTTGACCTCAGAGCCCTAAATTGCAGAACTCAGCTTTAAACTTCAAAACCCAGGCTCTGTGCCCCATACAGTACCATATATCATGGCACCTGGTTAAGAAAAATATCTTAAGAATACTTTACTCATGTGTTTTTAGGCAGCTGATTAAACTCCCCTTGGAGCCACATCATTGCGACATTAGGGCTCTCTTTCTTGAATCTGAAAGTCTGATCAGAGTATTTATTATCCAGGTAATTTTGAATTCAAATGTTTGAATTTTCAAAAGCCTTACTTTCCATAAAAATACATACTACCATTGAACACATGCCAAGATGAGGTTAAATCTGGAAACAATTTGTATTTATCACACTTGTTCTCAAAAAATTTTGGGGGGGCCTACCACAGTCCTACATGCTCACTAGTAATGAAGATTCACTCTGACTGCCATTCTTATGGAGGGTCCAACCATAAAGCAGTGGAAAATAAGAATGAAGCTATGATCTGAAAAGCCTTCCCCAGCCCCTGCCATAGGAATCCAATGTGCCCGCTTCATTTTGCCTCACCTCCCCCTTATGTTGAGAATAAGTGGGCTAGTTTATAAAATTATCCAGGTGATAGGTTGAGGATCTGCTTTCCACTCAACCATATACATTACTACTCATGTTAATTACTTGACTTGCATTCTTGCTGCCTTTTCAAATGATATCTCTCACAGAACACCAAGAGTTATTTGAGCATTTTGTCAGTTTTCCCAGATCTCATATACAACTGGTACTATTTTGGATATGTAGGAGAGAAGTTAGTTTATTCTATCTGTGGATGCCTTGGGTCATTAGGGATTCCCTCTTGGAACCCTGGTTGAGAAAGGCTGTATGAAATTGCCAATATTAAGCATTATGGACTTCTTTGATATGATGCAGCTTGGAAACCAAGTGAGAAAAATATTAATTTCACAAGGGCATTGAAGATATTAAATACCTTTGGGTCTAGAAAAGTTCATAGCCCAATGCCTACCACAAAAGAAGTATTTGATACATTTAAATAGTTGTACTAATTGAAGGAAGAGTAATATTGATGTTAATAACAGGAAACTATAAATTGAGAAAACTTTTCATAGATTAAGCAGAATATTCATTTTCATACTAAGACCAATGTCTTGGGCAGGAGAGATGCTAAAAATATTATCTCCCAGAACGGCACAGGCACCAACCAATTAGAACAGCTGCCTGACTCATTGAAATAAATGCCCTGCCAGTCAGACACATGAGGACTTTATGCTGGACTGGCTGTTGATCGGCCAGGGCTGAGGCACAGGTGGAGACACCCCTAATGGAGTCAAGCTCTAATGACTACCTTCCGTAGAGAGCTCTATCTGTGGAATCACTCTCGTTAGCCTTTCCTATGGGAAATGCTTGTCTGTTCTGTGAAACTCTGCTAACACCAATCAGTTATTGCTAATAAGTGCAAGATTCAGGACAGCACTACAAATTGTGAGAAATAAGTATATTAGCTACCAGCATCGTCATGTCTGTAGAGGTAGGACTTGTCAATAGAAAAGGTAAGGAAGCAATTCTGAAGTCAAGCCATTTTGCAGTTTCTGCTTCCTGGGTCAGCATAGTGGAAGTTATGCTTGGGAGAGCCAGCCTATAGCAGTTTTTAGAAAAGCTGTTATTCCATTGTCCTTTGACAGCCTCCAAGTGCTCTGTCAGAAACAGAACAGACCACAGCAGGGGAAAATAACCTGGTGCTGTTTTGTTCATTGTGGTGGGAACATGAATGTAGATCTCAGTGAACTGTTTGATCTGGATGACTTCAAAGGAAAAGAGAAAGTTATTGTGGTCTCCTTGTGTGAGACTCTTTCCTCAATCCTGACTTTATTTTTTGTCTTTGTTTCAGTTTTACTTTAAAAACACAACTCTGGTCAAAATCTGTAAACAAAGACAGCACATTCTGTTAATACTTTGTTGTACTCTGAAATTTCCAGGCTATAGCTAGTCTCCTCGGCCCTTAAACCCTTGGTGAATAAAATGGATTATTGGCACAGTGTATACATTTCCTTAAAACAAATACAGCTTTCTGCCTTCCCTGCACGTGCCCCCTCGTGAGGCATATTTTCTGTTGAAACCTATACTCAAGAGTCCTAACACACGAATGTCTTGGGTAAAGAAGTACCAATAATGGTGACGATGATGGCTTCTGTTTGCAAAGTGCCTGCTGATTTATCAAGCACTTTCATGTATATAGGCTCTTTAAACCTCACAGAAAACCTGTGAGATAGGGTAACAATTATTATCCTATTTTACTGAGCAATTATAAAACTTGATTAGTAAATACAATCTGAATGAGAACCCAAGTGTTAAAAATGAAACAGATTTCAGGTAAAAAAAAAAATCACAGCTCTTCTTGAATTAGATTTAATACCTTTGACATGATCGCTCATGGTCATCAGTAATACCAATTTGCACTCTGTGCTTCACAGTTTTTAGGATTTCACGTACATGTACGGTCTCGTTTGATTCTCACAACCTCACCCAGCAGGCCTAGTCAGTGAGCTAATACCCAGAGACTTTCATGAAATCACAGCCCAAGATAGCTGAGGACTAACCATCAACTTTCCCTTCACTGAATGCTTGAGCCTCTCTTCTCAACCTATTTACAACTATTGGCAGTTCCAGGTCTTCCATTGTCCTGGGTAAATTTGGGATGTGTTGCTCTAAAACAAAGGGAATTAAGTACACCTTATTTAGAATGAGAATAAGGTCTTTCTGGATGGTAGAGTGGCCTGACCTTACGGGTTCACATCCCAGCTGTGCCATTTACTACCTAGGTGACCTTAGGCAAGTCATAGAACCTCTTTGTGCTTGAGTTTCTTCATCTGTAAAGTAAGGATAACAAGAGCACTGACCTCGTAGAACATGTGAGTATTCAGCTTTAATATATGGTTCCCATATTCTAATACTATTAAGCATTATCCAACATTATTGTCATTTGGAAGAACAGCAACAGGGCCAAAATAACCTATGTTATCTTGTTATCCATTGGGAGGTTAGAAGTAAGCATAGCTTCCTGAATCTGGCCTGTAGAGAGCACTTATACGCAAGCCACCTGTTCTCCAAGCTTTTGAATAACCACCCTCCAAGGTGTAGCCATGTTCTTTGGTTAAAATGCCACCTTTGCGATAACCTGCGGAGACATCTTGTCATATTTATTAAAAGTACCATGCTGGTGGATGAGTAGAAATATTCTGTGGCACACAGACATCCATACTGGGATGTAATCAGTCCTATTCATCTGCTAATCAAACTTGCATTTGGCATTTGAAAAACAAATTAGCAGCATTCCACACTAGGTGATGCTAGATTTCCTTAGAGAGTCTGGTCCTCATAATCTTTTAATTCAAATCTGGGAGCAATCAAAATGCTGGCTATGAGACAGAGTTGTGCAGTAAAATGCAGATGCCTCCAAATGTGGGCTTGCCTCCCCTTTCTAAATATAGAGTTCCAAAGTATTGGAATGCCAGTGAAGGCTTCAGGCTCAGCGCATATCTGAAGCAACCCACAGGACTAAATCGAGAGCCACCGTAAGTAGTTTAAGTGCTTCCAACATGGGTGCAAACTGCTCCAAAGACCCAGAGAAGCCACATACCTGAGGTCTTGTCTAAGGTGTGTCCTGAAAATGTTGGCGTTTTTATCTCTCAAGCAGGCTCACATATTCTTAATAGGCTATGGCTTGCATCACTAATGTTTTCATCAGCCAGTGTAAAATAAATCCATTAGTCACAGTGTCCTTCATGTGATAATGATATTTAGAGCTCATTAAAAAGTAATTGTAGCCACTTTCTCCTACTTTATCAGCAGGATTCAGCTGGTGATTTGATGATCCGAAACATCCAGCTGAAGCATGCTGGGAAATACGTCTGCATGGTCCAAACAAGTGTAGACAGGCTGTCTGCTGCTGCAGACCTGATTGTCAGAGGTATGTGGAATTCTGGTTTCTGTTCTTGAAACGCTTTTATGATATCTACCGCTGCACAGATTTCTAAAAACCTCACCACTTGAGAATTATGGAAGAAAGTCAGGTAGAAGCTGAACATTGTAAACAGTGGTTAACAGCCTACAGAAGTTCTGTGCGGATCTCTTTTTCATAGGGGTATCACCAGAAACTGCAGAGCAAATCCGGTTACTCCATACTGAAAATAACTCCTGTGAGTGCCCCGAGTGCCCTGATTTATGGCTGTTGGAGTTGATATGACCTTCTAGAATAATTTTGGATTAACAAAAGCAAATAGTTTAAAGAAGGATCAAACTGTGCCTTTTGATGTTTCATATGGGCTAAGCCAAATTAGTGATTTAGGGCACTGATATAACAGTGGCTTCAGAAAAATCACCACATTTTCTCAGTTCCCTTTTTTCCCTAAAGTTAATAGTTCTATACAGTTCTTAAAATATGCCTTTAGAGGAACTGCCCAGGATGTAGTAAATAAGCTGGAGGCTGATGACAAATGACAAAATGACATTTGTGAGATTTTCTTGAGCACTATCAGCATGGCCTAAGTTCAACCTAATGGCTACACAGGCCCTGCCTGAGCCCCAAGAAACCAGTTTATAAAGGAACAGAAGTAAATGGAGTTTTAAGAAATATTTTTTTAAGTTTATATATTTTGAGAGAGAGAGAGTGCGCGCACGTGTGCGCACAGAGGAGAGGTAGAGACAGAGGGATAGAGAGAATCCCAAGCAGGTTCTGTGCTGTCAGCACAGAGCCCGACATAGGGCTCCATCCCACAAACTGTGAGATCATGACCTGAGCTGAAATCAAGAGTCAGACGTTCAACCAACGAACCACCTAAGTGCCCCAGAAATATTTTTATATTGAAATTAAAATCTTTGGGAAGCAGGATACGTACCAGAATCAAACCGATGCATGCACAAGGCTTTTCTAAAGTATTAAAAGTGCCTTTTGATGTTTCATCTGGGCTAAGTCAAATTAGTGGATTTAGGGCACTGATATAACAGTGGCTTCAGAAAAAGTATTGAAAGTAAAGCCAAATCAGAACATCAAAATAATCTCTTGTCTAGCACCTCCTTCATCTGAACCCTAACTATTGGTGTTTAGGAATCTCTAGCCAGCAGAGTTTTGAGTGCAAGCATACAAAACTCCAGGGGAAATTAGTTGTGGAGGCAGGGTGAATCCGAGTGCAGGGTGAACAAGGTATTGTGGGAAGCAACT
This sequence comes from Panthera uncia, assembly GCF_023721935.1. NCBI lineage: Eukaryota > Metazoa > Chordata > Mammalia > Carnivora > Felidae > Panthera > Panthera uncia. Next base: position 43,290,429 of record NC_064816.1, read on the forward strand.
GAAGTGTTGCTGTGCCCTCTAGGCATAACCTGAGTGGGGGAGATGTGTGGGAGTTAGCTACTTAAACTCGTTGTCAAGAGAGGTTAAAGAAAAATAGCTTTTCCATCCTGTCTGCTTTAGTTCCTCTTTAAATTGCCTACAAAAACCTTTCTGTAGGTAATGGTACAGATAAGAGTCAGATAAGAGAAAAAAAACTTGCAACCTGGGTTGAGCTGCCCATTGAATAACTTATAGAAACGTGTTTATTTCCACTTTAAAATACATGAGAGCTGGTTTGCTCTACCCCTGGGGACAAAAGAATTCTGTTGCTGAAAATTTATCCTCTATTTAATTAGGATAATGTTCAGATCAGCAGTTTAAACGCCAATAAATTAGACTAATAAATATTTAAATCAGTAATACTTGAAGTTCTTAAATGATATTGTATACTTCATTTCACAGAAAATAACATTAAATACCAAGAGGAATTTGCAAACTCAGTCTAAAAGAAAATCTAGTCTAATCAGTTAATAAGGCCAATAAATTAATATGCCATTTTAAACCATAATCTTTCCTTTTATTTCCTTTAGCTCTGCTCTTGCAGCTTTTCTGCATATTACAGAAAGGATGCAGAAATGCATTCCACTGCCCTGTAAGAGATTTGTGTATCTGAAACTGGTAGAGCTTTGAGTGTCGGCTCCAGCTTCCTTGATTCTCGGATACCTGCTTTATTTAGTCTGTCGCACTAAGACAGGTGGAAAGGCCATTCATCACTGGGAGAGCAGCAGAATCACTGTTCTCACACCAACATTCCCTCTTCTGTTGCCTGTGACAGAAACATCTGTGGGCCCCTGGCCATGTGAACATTTTGTTCAGAGGATAAACATTTGCTCATTTTGTCATTTTGAAAGAGTGACCCAACTTCCCCAAGACAAAGTTGGTAAACATTCTTTGAGGTCATGTCTCCACACTGGTCAGGAGCACACAGCGTCAACAAAGCTGAAAGTACCATCTCATCTCCAATGGCCAAGTTCATACACCCTTTCATTTCCTTTATTTGGTTGACAGCAATGGGCTCAGATAATTCCTATCAATTTAATTTATTGAGGAGTTTGGAGGGGAACACTTTTGTACTTGTGTACTTTGATTTTAAAGGCCCTGAAAAGAGCACCCATTGAAATGGGGGTGGGGCATAGATCTAGGATAAGAAAGCTAGTGGGAAACAAGATGGTACTGTCTTCTGGACTTTATCTGGTTAAGACTAAAGTTTGCCTCCGCTCTATCCAGGTGGCATTAGACTGACATGTTCAAATGTCACCATGGAAAATTAATCAGTTTCAGCATACAGATTTCCAGACCTTTCATTCAGGAGTAGGAGGGAGAAGCTAAATTTAGTCTCACCTGTAGGTCTATAAAAATGATTTTTAAAAAAAGAAAGAGAAAGTTAGGATATCATAGGAAGGGTACAAGAGTGAATCTCAGAACAAAGTCTTACTTCAGGAAATTACATTGAACTTTTCAGCACTCTGCTAGACGTCTCTTTCTTCCCTGCCTGGTGACCTGGCCCAGTCATATTTAGCAGTACACTTGACTGCTCTATGGGGCTGAGCAAAGCCCTCCTAGGAATATCTCCTTAATCCCTCCTTAGGGACATGAGATTTGTCATCCTGTCTCCCTCACAATCACCTTCCTTCCTGAGGTGGTCAATTGTGCCTTGCCACAGATACATTTAACTGCCTACTAAGAGCTTTTCTGTTGGAATCTAGGACAGCTCCGGGTCTTTGCTTGGGCCGTGTTGATATTTTGTGTTTGCCTACTGCTTTCCATCCCTCTACTTATTTATGATTTCCAAGCCTTCGTTTAAAACTGATTTCCTCTTGCCTCCATGGTTTAAGTACATCGGCAGAAACAATGAACATCAGGAAGATAAGTGGAAAAATAGAGGTATGACTTACGGAAACTGCAAATGAGAGAGAGTCTTTAGATTCCAGCCCCGTCCTGAAGTTCCAATGAAAAAGCCACAGTCTGGTGACTCTTTTGAGCACTGGTCATTTTCACAGCAGCTCCCTTGCATACAAGCGTGTGTTTGCATATGATGCGGGACAGGAGCGGGGTTAGTAATTACAGTGCAGCAGGAATGGGAATGTAGGAGCAGCGCTGCGACCACCAACATTCTAAAGCCCTCTCTGCTCACATCCGCAGCCTCAGTGGTAGAAATGACCATTTCCAAAATACTCTTATCTTCATTTATCACTACTCTATCCACAGATAATACTGCCTGGCCCATAACAGAAACCTGTAAGCATATGATAGATGAATTAAGGAATTTGGACTTCTGTGGTATCCCAGTATTCTCTCCTAGCATTTGGAACAGATACTCTATTTTAATTCTTTGTTTACCTATTTTTTTTTATTATGCAGTGAGCCCCTAGAAAGAAGGGGCCATGTCAGTGCGCCTGGGTGACTCAGTGGGTTAAACATCTGACTCTTGGTTTCAGCTCCAGTCATGATCTCACATTTCATGGATTCAAGCCCCACATTAGGCTTTGTGCTGACAGTGCAGAGCCTGCTTGGGATTCTCTGTCTCCCTCTCTCTGCCCCTTCCCCCCATGTCTCTCTCTCTCTCTCTCCCTCCCCCCAAATAAATAACCTTTAAAAAAAAATGAAAGAGGGGGCGCCTGGGTGGCTCAGTCGGTTAAGCGTCCGACTTCAGCTCAGGTCACAATCTCGTGGTCCGTGAGTTCGAGCTCCGCATCGGGCTCTGGGCTGATGGCTCAGAGCCTGGAGCCTGCTTCCGATTCTGTGTCTCCCTCTCTTTCTGCCCCTCCCCCATTCATGCTCTGTCTCTCTCTGTCTCAAAAATAAATAAAACATTAAAAAAAAATTTTTTTTTTTAAATGAAAGAAAGAAAGGAGCCATGTCTCATTCATCTCTGTAGTTTCAGAGCCAGAAGAATTCTGGACACCCAAAGAGGTATTCAAAAGGGAACTGACAAGTGATAAATCTGTGAGTGGGTGAACAAATGGTTGAATGGATCAGCTCTGCATTCAATTAAGCAATCATTTGCTTGGACATTTGAACGCACTGCTCCCTTCTGAGGGTCTTGCTCTTTCACAGGTCCCCCAGGACCCCCAGAGGCTGTGACCATAGATGAAATTACAGATACCACTGCTCAGCTCTCCTGGAGACCCGGGCCTGACAACCACAGCCCCATCACCATGTATGTCATTCAAGCCAGGACTCCGTTCTCCGTAGGCTGGCAAGCAGTCAATACAGGTACCATATTGGATGCCTGGTGCTGGTCTTTCACAGGGGCTTCTGAAACTCAGCATAATGGACAAAGCACTGTGGCAGAAACCAAGGGCCACCTAGGTTCTCATTCAGACACAACTACAAATGTTTCCTAGACCTCATCTAATGGTACTATCATTCATTTAATGTTTTTCTTTATATCAGCTCTTTGTTTTTTTGTTTTTTAACTTATCCTAAGCAACAATGTCTATCACATGATAGATCTGTATGTTGGTTATATTTTTTCTTAACATACATAATAAAATACATTAGTTGTAAAAATAAAATGCATCAATCTGCTTATTACCTAAAATTATCTGTGTACTATTAATGATATACTTTGAGAAGCAGTGGATTATGCTAGTCTACATAGCCTTTGTAAAAGTTTATATAGTGTTCTCAAAAAAAACAATAACTAAAGACTGCCTGGAGCCCCTTGACTTGCTGCCCATTTTTATTTAGATGGCTAAATTTGGGCATAAAGAGGTATGAGATTTTGTTATATTAAAAAGTATGTCTGTGATGCCCTTAGATGTTGGGGGCTACACACGTACTACACTGCCTGGCTCAGCATGTGCCTACCCTACACCGGCAGGTGCAGGTAACCCGTTGAACCCCACTCATGATGGGGATCAGGGATTGCAATTATTCCCCATGAACAAGGAATTCCCAGTAAGCGCAGGTCATAAACTTGTGTTGATTAAGCCCCTGCCCTTTGTACACATCGCCTGTCACTACTACAGATTGGATGGTTCAGCGAGGCCCTCAGATCTGCCCCGCCAGGTAGGCCCATGGCCCTGGTGGAGCAGAGCCCTGAGAAGATTGTCAAACTTGAAAAATAAAGGAATATGAGTTGACCATACCTTCCCTGCCCACCCCCCAAATTGACTCTTTTTGTTATTTTATCTAGGTTTCATTTGAGGAAAAATGGACAAACAAGTAGTTTTTGCAAGCAAGATACACACTCTTCTAGTTCCTAAGAGTTGGCTGTGTGACCTTAATGTCTTGAGGTAGAAATACATGGAGTGATAGGCCTGGTTTTCTGCAATTCAGATGAATCCTATTGATTTTCACAACCTCTTTTTTTTTTTTTTTTTACTTCAGCTTATCCAACCTCAGAAATGGGTTTGTGTGTTTCCAGCTCATTGATTTTCTTCTGAATCTCAAAAGTGCTTAGGAAGGAAAGATGCACAAAAATCTTAAAGTTAGGGGATCATTCTAGCCCTGACTCTGCTAATCAGCACATGTCTATACAACTATGCATCTTCCTCTTCTGTTAAATGGGCATGATAAGATTTGGTTATGACCCAAAAGAGAAATGATTGTGAAACTTTTTTAAAAATAGGAAGTGCTACAGAAATATAATGAAAGAAAAGAGGAGGATGAAGCTGCCGCTGCTGATGATAGTGATGGTAAAAAAACAAACAAACAAACAAAACACTAGAATTTGTTGAACCCTTGCTATGTGCTACATGATATGCTCTGCTTTTCTTGGATTTTCTCAACAGCATTGTGAATAGATATTGTTATTAGCCTCATCGTATGATAGGGAAACCAAAGCATGGAAAGGTTAAGCGACTTGCCCAAGGTCATTGGGCTACTAAGTGTCAATTCAGGTTTAGACTCCAGATGATCTGACTCCAGAGCCCCATTTTTTACCTTTGTAGGCTAGGACTCTGTAATTGTGGTATAAGGAGGCTGGCAGCCACCGAATCCCAGTGACCAGTGTGATGGCCTCAGCTTTGCCACAGGGAACCTCCCTTTGAATCTTCTGGGCCACATGGGAAATCTTTATTTATTTATTTTTTTGTTTTATTTTTTTAAGTAAATTCTGTACCCATGGTGGGGCTTGAACTCATGACCCCGGAGATCAAGAGTCGCATGCTCTAGTGATTGAGCCAGCCAGGTACCCCTCACGTGGGACATCTTTATGATAACCAGTTTAAAATTCAAAAAGTTGTTCAGTGAGCACGGAGGCAATGTCCAGAGCTTCATGGCTTATGGTGTCAAAACAGTGGGCCATGTCCTCTTGGGAAGGAGCCCTTCTCCAAATACTAGTAGGTGAATATTGTCAAATTCTCCCTCTCTGACTTCTTTTTTGTGTGCTTCGTGGCCATTCCTTTTGTGGTTACAGATTCCTTCATGAGATAGGTTAGTACAGTTCACCGTCAGCAATATTACAGAATTGTAATATTGTAGATTCATTATTATGTTAAGTTATAGAGCTTGGAACACACGGACAAAGGAGCAAGTCCAGCGCAATCTTGAATGAGTAACAATCTTTATAAGGCGCATTTTCCTCATCTGTATAAATAAACACAGCAATTTTACTTTACTCATAGAATGATTGTAGAAATTGAAGTGTGCCCAATACTATACGGTAAATGCTGAAAAACGTGTCAGGTAACAACAGTCATGATTACAGTCAAGCACTTTTGTGCCTTGAATACTGTAATGTTATCTGCTGGTGTCTCATTTGAACTTGTTAGTTTAGTAGAGAGAGTTCTGGGATGACTTCCTTGTAACAGCTGCTGTACAACTAGTCTCAGACCACCTACAATGCCCTGCACACAGTAACAGTAATCATGACGGGTGGAAGTTCCTATCTGCTTAACATGGAATCCTGTAAAGTATCTCCACCTTTTGATGTCTTTCAGTGCCAGAACTTATTGATGGGAAGACATTCACAGCGGCTGTCGTGGGTTTGAACCCTTGGGTCGAGTATGAATTCCGCACTGTTGCGGCCAATGTGATTGGGATCGGGGAACCCAGCCGGCCCTCGGAGAAGCGGAGGACAGAAGAGGCTCGTGAGTAGTATCCAGGACATGGAGAGTCTGTGCCAGTGGCTATTATTCCTTAGGAAAAGGCTTTGAATTCTTCCTGCTCTTCAGCCCTAATGAGGCTCTGTATTAGCACCCCCTTCCCTTGAATGTTCATAATGATCAGAAACCAGACCCGCAGATGCTCAGTTTATTGAGTTCAAGAGTTAAGTTCTCACTCATTCCTGGGTCTCCTTGTACAGGGAGAAACACTCTGTGCTTAGTTCTTCCAAACACCACCTCTTCCTTCAATGGTTCGTTTGTCACCAAGATTCTTCAACCAGGATTTACCTTTTTAAGGCACACCCCACATTTCAAATGAATTCAACACACAGAAATCACTCGTCACAAGGAATAAGTTCTTCAGAAATATTTAGTAAGATTTTTTTCTTAGAGTATAAACCATTCCCAGAAGCTAAGATTCAGAACATCCTGCTCACTCATACGAAGCCTGTATGTATGTGTAGTATGACCCTCTGTAAGCACAGCTTAGAATGAGCACAGGGAGGGAATAACATGAATTCATCTGCATTGGTTGTACATTTCCTTCTCTCATGTAATGTGGGAGGCTTAGGTGTGGGTCTTTGTAGAGTCCCCAGCTGTGATAACGCCAAATGTTTGTTGAAAGAGTAATAGCAAGGTCCTTAAGCAGATGGGAAGTCTGACCCTACTCTTGCACAAAACTCCATCTAGACCTATTTCATTGGCTTTAACCAAGGGAACACACCCAGACACCAATGGGGTCTTTTGTTTCCCTGATGATAATGTAGCTAATCCCCATGCTTTCTTCCCCCCCACCCCTCCAAAACTGTAATTTAATTAATTCCTCTCAGCAATCCTGGGGAGGAAGCTAGCCTAATTTCCCCTCTTTTACAGAGAAAACTGGGGATCAAAGAGGTTAAGCACAGTGAGCCAGGGGTCAACCTATGTCCACCACTTCCTTCAGCACCCAGCTCAAAACTCACCTTCCTCCGAGAAGCCATTAGCCCAACCCTACTCTGAGCAGCCTGCTACTTCAGAACGCCACTGCACTTCTCCATTCTCTCTGCATCGTGTTGTTCTTTATTGTCACCATTCCTCTGCATGTTCTGCATGTGCGCTCTACCTCAACTAGATTGTAAGCTCTGCACGGGCAGAGTGTGTATTGTCTGTCTTTTGTGTATCACCACATGGTTAATAAATGCCTATCCAAAGCACTAGAACCAGAACCTCTGTCCTTTCCTCCTACCACTGAAGCTTGGCCTCTAGGGACGGAGCTGAACAATTGGTCATACATGTCACATAACGTGCATACCTTGTTGAATGGGAAACAGGTAACTAATGGCAATTTCCATGGTACGTTTCACTTCTTTAAGCTGATGCTTTGGGCCACTTGACCACACTGTTTCTGATCTCAAAAGACAAAGATATATGTTTATCAGAGTATTTGCTTCAAGTGAGTCACTTCTGTCAGGCAACCTTCTTTCCTCTCATTTGCTTTTAACACCAGATATGACTTGTTTTTTTGTCTCCTGCACAGTCCCCGAAGTCACCCCAGCTAACGTCAGTGGTGGCGGAGGCAGCAAATCTGAACTGGTTATAACCTGGGAGGTAAATGAATCATGGAACAAAAGGAGTATACATTAGCGTAGCTATTTTTTTTCTCTATGTTAAACAAATAGAAGAAATTTTCTCTTCTCTTGTTAAGAGCTGAAATTTACTTGAGTGCAAACACCCCCTCTCACGTAGCTAATTGCCAGCAAGAAAAGGTGGTGCTTGCCCATCAATTGTTGAGTTAAGTTTTAATTTGATTTAACACAGAAAAAACAATCATGAAATGGAAGACCACACAAGAAATATATGTGTGTGTGTGTGTGTGTATACACACACACACACACACACATATATATGAAAGCTGGTTCAAAGAAAACCAGTTTTCCTTTCTTCCTGAACTGATGCATGGCCAATTTATTTAAAATGTCTGCCAGCAATAGATTCAGTGTACCAGCACAATTTCCTGGCAATTGGCTTTGCTTCTGGAGTCCTCTTTTATAAGGTGGTTTTTAAACAACTTGGAGGTAGGTTAGTCACCAATTTATTAAAAAATTGATTTTGAGAAATGAGATTGGAGTTTTAGAAAGGGTTCTTAATGTTTTTGGAAGATTCTAGACATTACCCCCAAAGTTAAAAATCTTGCATTTAACCAAAGCCCCAGCAGTGAAAGAAATTACCCCCTCCAGCCTCACTCCTCATTTCTGAGGGGGAATAGCTTTCTTGAGCCAAGACGGTCTTCTTCAATGAAGTCTTTTGCCTGTTTGGCCCTGGAGGAAGATTCTTATTGGATGGTATATGTTGGAATGTCGGTTTCTAGATCAACTGTCCAGTGACTTTCATTTGCAAGAACTTCAGAGCTGGATCTCCCCCATCAAGAAGCCAGGCTCTCCACTGCAAATTCTCACTGGGTTTTTTGTTTGTTTATTTGTTTGTTTGCCTGTTTAACCTACTTCGATACCTCATCCATACTGATGGCAAGCCCCAAGCCTAATACTCTTGACAAAACCCAAAGTAAGATAGGTGGGGAAGAATGTATGTATAAGATTGTGGGAGGTAGGGTAAAATAAAACAATTGTAGCATTTGAATAGAACTGCTGTGATTTCTGAAGGCTGCCTCCCTTCTTTCCCAGACGGTCCCTGAGGAATTACAGAATGGTAGAGGCTTTGGCTATGTGGTGGCCTTCCGGCCCTATGGCAAAATGATCTGGATGCTGACAGTGCTAGCATCAGCCGATGCCTCCAGATACGTGTTCAGGAATGAGAGTGTGCGCCCCTTCTCTCCCTTTGAGGTTAAAGTGGGCGTCTTCAACAATAAGGGAGAAGGCCCCTTCAGTCCCACCACAGTGGTATATTCTGCAGAAGAAGGTATGGCTTATGCTGCCTATATATTTGTTATTTGTTCAGTTCTGAGATGCTGCTGATTTTAGGACTGAAGTGTTGACAGGCTCTCCTGAATCTTAGTCAAGTCATTTGGCTTCCCTTTGTTCTTTTGCTCTTATTTTCATAATCCAGTGACTAGGACTCTCACCTATGACAAATGCTGATTAAGAAGGATGTGTATTATGGGTCACCTGGGTGGTTCAGTTGGTTAAGCATCTTACTCTTGATTTTGACTCAGGTCATGATTTCATGGTTCATGAGTTTGAGCCCTGCATTGGGCTCCATGTTGACAGTGTGGAGTCTGCTTGGGATTCTCTGTCTCCCTCTCTCTCTGCCTCTCCACTGTTCTTTCTCTATCTCTCTCTCAAAATAAATAACATTTAAAAAAAGAGATGTTTAAATAAGGGTGTGTATTAAAGGATTTGCTAGCTATGAAAACTTGGTGCTTGAACTTAAGGAGTCCTGGGTTGCTTCCCTTCCAGCTACCCCCAAATTTAGAAATCAAAGACTTTGTCTTTACCATTTCTGTCACAACTACCTTCTAGTTGTTAATCATAGCTCTTCTATAAAATGAGTGTTAGTGTCCTCATCACTAAAGGCTGTAATATAACTATGGATTATTTGCTCCTTGGAATTTTACTTAAAGTTTTTTAACTTTTTTTTTTTTTTCTTTTTGAGAGACAGAGACAGAGCATGAGCAGGGGAGGGGCAGAGAGAGATGGAGAATCCAAAGCAGATTCCAGGCTCTGAGCTGTCAGCACAGAGCCCGACACCAGTCTTGAACTCCCTAACCATGAGATCATGACCTGAGCTGAAGTCAGCACTTAACTGACTGAGCCAACCAGGCGCCTCAATTTGCTCCTTATAATGCCAGTATCTAGAAGCTCTTCTGATGCAGTTGATAAAGTAATCACTTTTTCCACACTCATCTGCAGAACCCACCAAACCACCAGCCAGCATCTTTGCCAGAAGTCTGTCTGCAACAGACATTGAAGTTTTCTGGGCCTCCCCCATGGAGAAGAATAGAGGACGGATACAAGGCTATGAGGTAAGCAAGAGATATGTGCATTGGGTCGGGAAAGATGCACCCCTCAGTGAGAACTTCAACATACACTCTATTGGGAAAAAGACTCAGATTCCCATTTAGAGGGATTTGTTAAGGCTTCTAGCAGATATTTATTGAACCACTGACATTCTACGCTGAAAGCACCCTTTTCCTGCTACACTCCAGAAATCTTTTTCAAAATAGATGCAGATCTAAGAATTTACAAGAAGAATGGAGAAATGAGCTTTGACTTTTGATACACCCAGTATCCACTTGGACTCAAAACAAATGTGGGGGAAAGGTGAGAAATAGCCAACAATGGTTGTGCCCACTTTCTATCTCACTATGAAGCTGAGAACGGAAAGGGAGCCCTTCATACTGCCCACGAGTGCTCGGGGCATACAAAGCCATTGGCTCTGAAAGCTCTACTTATGAGTTGGTAGGAAAACATCAACTCCATCATCAGAATCTGTATTTTAAAGATCAGATGAGGCTCCTGGGTGTCTCAGTGGTTTAAGCATCCTACTTCAGCTCAGGTCATGATCTCGTGGTTCACGAGTTTGAGCCCCACATCCGTCTCTGTACTGACAGCTCAGAACCTGGAGCCTGCTTTGGATTCTGTGTCTTCCTCTCTCTCTCTGCTTGTCCCCTGCTTGTGCTCTGTCTCTCTCTCTCAAAAATAAATAAACATTTAAAAAATTTAAAGACAAAATAAAAAGCTGCTACCATTGGAAATATCTCTAATAGGTATGATTCCCACAGTCTTCCTTTTTATTTTCTCAGGTTAAATACTGGAGACATGATGACAAGGAAGAAAATGCTAGAAAAATACGAACAATTGGAAATCAGACATCAACAAAAATCACCAATTTAAAAGGCAGCGCGCTGTATCATTTAGCTGTCAAGGCATATAATACTGCAGGGACAGGCCCGTCCAGCGCAACAGTCAATGTGACAACCAGAAAGCCACGTAAGAACATTCTTGTTCAGAAATATTTTAGGGATTTCATCAGACATATCCCAAGTTCATTCCCCATCCCCACCTCCCAGTGATCATTTGCATACTAATTGGTATCATTATGTGTATTCAAATTTACCTTAGCATTTTAACTGAACCTTTCCGAATACCATGCAAAATTCATTGCTCCAGAGGACAGAAAGATAAATGTTTTTCTCTTCATTGGGAAGGGCTACTTCTTTTAGATATAAATGTTAGGCGACCAAGTGAATCTTTTTCCATTTGCAATGCTGTATCTCGTCAGATTTTAGTGACCTTGAAGACACATATTAGTGCAATAGCCCATTAAATTGCCTCCACTCTTGAATTCTAGTAAGGAGATATTCCTCAGAATCCATTGAGACTTAATAATCTGTGACTTCGTATATCTTAATTTTTTTATAGCACCAAGTCAACCCCCCGGAAACATCATATGGAATTCATCGGACTCCAAAATTATCCTGAATTGGGATCAAGTGAAGGCCCTAGATAATGAGTCGGAAGTAAAAGGATACAAAGTGGGTAATTTCTTTTTTGCAGAGGCTCCTAATCCTGCTGTTAGTGAGAACAGTCTCTTCACACAAAGTCATATGAACTATGTTCTCACTTTCCCTGATGATGCCTCACAGCCTCTCTAGGAATCTCTGTCCCCAGAGTGGTTTGCTCTGAGTTTTATAAATGGTCCGTGGCCACAGGCCAGAGTCAGAGATTGCCTAATCTGATTCTTTGGACTCAGGCAGAGTCTTTCAGAAATGGTTGAAGAACCTATAGGTGTGTCTTCAAAAACTCAGGAAAAACCGCATCTGTAACATTTCTCCTGTCAGCTTTGTTTTGTTCTTGTCCTGGTTGTCTTTTTTTTTTTTTTTTTTTTTTTTTTTTTTTTTTATCAACAGTATTATGAATGGTTAATCATTTTTGTTCCTGTTCCTATAATTAGGGAGATTTATAGAGAGAAAAAGAAACCAGGGAGTTTTTAGACAATTCATTTGCCTGCTCCCGTAGTATTAGTCTACTTTATTTAGCTAGAAAAGAAAGAGTGTTTAGCCTTGGTGCCACAATTAACAGGAATTGTTACTGTCTTGTTTTGTGTTACTTTTAAGCAATGTGTGGGGCAATGCAATGCAGGCCAGACAAAACTGGCGTGCAAGCTGTGGTGTGTGGCATTTTTGCAGGAAGTGTTGAGAGTAGCATAGAGGCAGTGCTGTCAGAAGCTCATGAAAGGACATGGACCTGTTGGAAAGTAGTTGGTCAAAGCACAGCTGGAATTAGGAGTGGATGTAGTTGGTGGTAGAACCTTGGGTAACATGAGTAGAGAAGAATTCAGGAAAATGCTCCCTGTCACGACTTCCTTTTCTTTCCTTCACGTGGCACAGTGATTTGTATTCTGCCAACAGAGCAACGTTGCCTAGAAACTCATCTGCAGAACTTTTCCTGTGTCCTTTTATAAGAGCAAACTCTTCTGGAAGGGTCTTCTAGCATAAATTAGGAGGCCCACATTTTGGTCCTCTATTAACTATGTGACTCTAAATCACTTAACGTCTTAGGGCTGCATTTTCTCTTTTATTAAAGGAGAAATTTCCTAGTATCTTCATTTTTCTCTGAACTTTTACTCTAGACATTTCAGTTGGGCCATGAAAAAGGAAAGAAGATAGGCAGCTCTCTGGGAAGGAGTGTTCCAAGCACAATGAACAAGATATGCAAAGGTCCTGAGGTGGGCACATGCCAACGTGATGCAATAGGAAATATTGGAGACTGTGATGAATTAGAGATTTTCTCATTGTCCAGAAGAGGCAGTGGATTCTGGGCTCTAGCCTATTATTACCAAACAGTGTGGCAATATCTTCTAATTTTTTTAGTAGAACCCAAAATTGTTTCATGTATAATTTGGGGGGGGTTGGTAAATGTTGACATCTAACTCAAAATAAAATAAAATAGTAAGATGAAATAAACACTGTAAGAGCGAAACACTTAACATATGCAGGACAAATGTGACCCATGGACTATCAGTTTTCTACTAATGAACCCCCTTGTTTTGCATTCATGGAGACAGAGACCAGAGTGGGGAAGCAATTTTCCCACACAGATGGTGGCCAAACTAGACTGAGTTAAGCATATAGGCTATTGACCCAGACCACCTGCATTTGAATGCTAAATCTACCACTTACTGTTCATGGTACCCTGGGAAAATTGCATACTATCTTCAGGTCTCAGTGTCCTCATTTTTGAAATCAGAGTAATAACAATGCCTATCTCAAGAGGTAACCGTGTTACTACTTACAACATACAGTGTTCTCTGGCCTCATTGAAGATGTCAGACAGATCCCTCCAAAGCCACAGTGAAGTTGCCCAGGGCCAGGTATCACATAACATGGTAGAAGGTGGTGACAGATCTCTCGTTGCTTGTGAAGACATCTCCAGGCTCCAAGTATATGTCTGTGTCAGTGAGGTGGGGAGCGGTTCTCCGCCAGATTCTATAGATTATGTTTTGAATCAAAGCATAAGCCAAAATAACACAGTTAGGCTCTCTGATACCAATCACTGCCTCATCTTTCTCTCTGCTACAGTGGTCTCGAAAACCAGACCACTTGTGTGTGGTTGTAGCCAAAGAGTGGAAACAGCCATACAACATAAAAACACCTGAATGTCGTTTGTTGTAGTATACAGGGAAATGGTTTGGGACGTCCAGTGAAGAACAAGGAGCAGAGAAAATGCACTTTGAGGGATAGGGGAAGGATGTAGCTGAGAGTCGTATTGTTAGTCTTGATTATGGGAGCATCTCAGTGATTTAAAAATATCCATGGACCACAGCTGCAAGAACACAGGCACAGAACTGTGCACTAAGGCCATCCCTGAAGGGTCACTGAAGTCCAGGTCACAAGGCACACCTTTGGGAGGCGGTAATTTCACTTTCTTTTTGAGTACTGATGGTCTGGACACTTCATATATTGATCTACATTTAATAAGAAAATCAGAGATCCATTGGCTCCAGTTCAGTGGCTCCTACTGATTCTTGGGGAAAAACTCATCATCTTTGATAAATTAGGACACATCTCCACTTTGATGTTTCACCCAGACATTGAGAAATAGACTATAACTGAAATAATGTCAGGTTGTCTAATGTGATAAGAACAAAGTTTAAATTACTCTTACTTTTCACGTAAAAGAAGAACATAGAGTGTTGAAGCACAAAGTAAGCATTCAATAATGTTTGCTACTGTTATCATTACTCCCATGAATCCACTCTTTCTGCTTTTCTTCTGCCCTGGGTTATATGAAATGCAAGCACAGCCTTCAAGTCAATCAGCCGAACCAAGTGTTTGGTGTAAATAAAGGTTTTACAGGCTCTTATTTAGGTTCCAATGCAGTCCCTAATATTACAAGACTGATAAGCAGTGCTGATAGCAAGGCTGCTTTTTCCTGGAAGTGTTTCTTTTGGATTTATATTTGAAACCAGTTGAAGTCTCTGTGCTCTGGCAAGGACCAGAGGTAAATCAAAGAAGCAATTTATTCCTCAAAGCCAGATGTGCCCTTGCATCCCATCAGCCAGCCCGTGTTCCTGAAGGGCCGTGATGAGACGCTTTGACACTCCTGAATGTGCCTGAGGATTTATTTGAGCCTGATCATTAGCGAGGGGATGCTGAGTTTGATACAACTGATGTTCCGGAGAAGGAAGGGGACACTTATGAATCTTTCCACCTTAAGGAAATTGTGTTTTCCACCATGTATTAGAGAGATATAAATTAAGGTGATGAAATGCCAGGGAACAAATGGGATCTATACCATTTTAAGGGAATTTCATGAATTTTACTTGTGTTTGCTTTTTATTGCAGTAGTAGAGTGGCCTTATGTCCCTAACTTCAGCAGGTCAGAATTTTGAAATGTGAGCAAATCTTATGGTTCTCAAAGTGTGGTTCCTGAACCAGAGGCAGTGGCATTATTTGGGAAAATGCAAATTTTCAAGTCCAACGTCAGACCTACTAAATCATAAACTTTGGGGTGGGGTCTAGTGACCTGGGTTTTAACAAGCCCTCTAGGCAATTCTGATGCACACTCAGGCTTGAGGACCCCTGAGCGAATGCAAGATTTACAGCCACATTAACATCACATCAAACTCATTTTAAGTACCGCAGCCTGGCCCCTACCTCTGTAGCATTACCTCTGGAGTGGAGCCATAGCAGGCTTCTCCTGGACCTCCTCACTTCTGCCAATTTGAGCTGGATAACTTTCAGCGTGGGGACTGTCCTCTGCATTCATTGCAGGCTGTTTTGCAGCATCCCTGGGCTCCACCCAATAAACAGTAGCACCTGTGGTGACAACCACAAATGTCTGCAGACATCACCAAATGCCCCCTGGGGGAGAGGAGCAAAATTGTTCCTTCAGCCCTCCCACCCTGTTGAGAACCCCTGAGCGTCAGTATTTCTCATGTTCCCAAGTGTTTCTACCACACAGCCAAGACTGAGGACCACTGATCTCACCCAACCCTATGTTTCTTAACTACCAGCAGAAACTGAAGGTACTGGATGGTAGTGATTTAAGAGTACGGGTTAGGAATTCTCACTAGCTCTGTGACATCTTCCGGCCTCAGGCTCCTCATCTTTGGCAAGGACTAATAATGCCTGTCTTGTCAGATTGCTGTGACAGTTAAACATGGTGATGTCAATAAAGGACCTAGGTCACAATAAACATCAAAGTATTTATGGGATAGTTATCAGCACAGTCTTTATATCCAAAACAGTAGATGCACTTGTCCAGGCTTTTAGATTTTGTTTCTGATCATAGCTGATGGCAGTCAGAGTAGGAAATACCAGGCAGGCAGGTGGATGTGTTTTCGGGAGACCTAGTTGGGTACCTTGTCAAATGAGCCACCAACCCAGACCCAGACCCAGGGGAGGCCAAGAAGGGAAGCATGCATGAATAGGACCGGTGAAGCTATAGACACTTCTGGAGTGACAGTGACTGCCACATAATACCCTGTTTTCCACAGAGCTCAAAAAGGGATCTCAGTGCAAGGAAAAGGGGGTTCCCACCCTTGCCTTTTGGAAATCTCTCCCTGTGCTGAAATGTGCTTTCTCCAAAGGATTCATGGTGATAATAACGTATGATGCCTTCCTTGTGCTTCTCACCTTTGCCATGTGTGTTTTTTATCTCTTGTTCCCTTTAAGTCTTCATAAATACTATGTCTTACATGCTTCATTTGAGCCAAGTCCTTCACTTACAGTCAGTCCTTTTGCAACCTTGAAAACACCCCAGAAAGGTGGGTGTCATTGTTTCCGTTTTACAGATGAGGAAAATGAAGCCCAGAGAGGTAGTGAGGACTTTGGTCCTCTTTCTAGTGGCCAAGTTGATTCCGATGCCAGAGCCCCTCATGTATAACTGAGCTCTGTACATCCTCCAAGAGTTATTCATCTTCCAGGTGTATTATCTGAGCCTTCCAGAGGTTATGTGAGGCCACATGGCATGGTGGGTGACTCATGCTAACCCCATCCCCATGCTGCAGTGTCCTGTAAATGCTTTCCTCATCATGAAATGGTGGCTGCAGACGTGCCCCCGGGTATAAATGAGCCTCCCAAGTGTGTGAGGGCAGTCTGACAACCTCCGTGTTCCCACATTTCGCTGGTGCCCAGAGGTGAGAACGAATGAATGCTCCATCTTTGGGGCTTTTGTGAGGACAGCAGGTGACACCTGTTCTTTCTGCATTGGCAGGTCTTGTACAGATGGAACAGACAAAGCAGCACATCTGTCATTGAGACAAATAAAACATCAGTGGAGCTCTCTTTGCCTTTTGATGAAGATTATATAATAGAAATTAAGCCATTCAGTGATGGAGGAGATGGCAGCCCCAGTGAACAAATTCGAATTCCAAAGATATCAAGTAAGAGTGTGTTTTTCCTCCCTTGCCCCTCCCTGCTGTAGCTCCTAAGCCTTGCCAGTGAGTCCGGGCTCAGACAAAGTGAAGCCCACAAAGAAAGTCTTCTCCAAAAATGGGCAGTGCCGTCCCCTTCCATCAGACAAGTGATGTTCACTGATCATAGGCGGTTTCACACAAAAAGACGATGTGACCAGTTTTGACTGATTTTATCAGTTGCTAATCAAAAAATCAGATTAAAGCAGCCCCAAATCCATCACACAGGTTTTCCCGTGTGGACCTGTGTGGTGTGCATCTACAACAACAGCGAAATTGCAGCTTAGAAAGTTAAAAGCATGAGTCACTCAGGAGGAATAAACAAAGGGGTCTTTAAAGTGCTGTAGCAATTTGTCTTTAGCAGGACCATGTAACTCAATGTCTGTGGCTGAAAATCTTTTGAACTTGGCACTATTTTGAATGTGTGTATATAATGTGTACATAAACACGCATGTCCATGTATAGCAAAGATTATCTCTGTTGACAAAGATTGTTGAATAATATGTAAGAATGTTCTTTTTTGAGCAAATATATTCAATCCTGTTTTTTAAGCACTATGTTTGCAGATATCTCAGCAGCATATTATTTTTTATTGTTGTATGATTTCATTTATTAAAAAAAAATAGAAAAGGCAAATCCATAGACACAGAAGTCAGATTAGTGACTGGTAGAGGCTGGCCAGTGGTGTGAATTGCAGCTTAATGGGTACTGGGTTTCCAGTTGTGGTGATGAAAAAGTCCTTGACCTAGATAGTGGTGCTGGTTGAACAACATTGGGATATACTTCATGCCCCTGACTCGTTCACTGTAAAATAGTTACAGCGGTAACTTTTATAACACATATGTTTTACCACAATAAAAAAAAATTGCAGTTAGAAGTCTTAGTGTAGATTTTCATTGGCTTTTGGATTTAACTGCCTGGAGATAAGGGGTTCAATGTAGGCTGGAAATATAAATTTTCAAGCCATCAGTGGCAACATAATATTTTAAATCATGGACAAAATTCTCAACATAGCGTCCTGAGTTTCAGCCCCTCTGCTAGGTATCCATCACATTATTTTTCAGATGAGGAAAGGGTCTAGTGTGTGATAGCAACTTATAGGAAGGCACTCACTAAGCAATTTTCACTGCATCTATAAAATTTGGATGCTTCCCATCAGAAAAGAAAATGTTCATTGGTCATTTAACCCTTCTCCTGAATAAGCATTTGCTAAGCATTGGACAAATACAAGACTTCATAGGGACCCTGAAGCTGTATCAAACTATGCTCCCAACTCAGGATGATTTGCCAATTTCCAGATAAATTTTATGTTTACTGCACCCTTTTTTCAGGTGGACACTAAAGGCATTTTTATCTTAAAAAAAAAAAAAAACAACCTGGGGAGAATTGGATTCTATATCTCACTAAAGCAAGGGCTCTAAATTCTGTTGAAAGGAACCAAATTTGTGGAACCTGAGATGTGGAAGTAATCACCAGGCCACAAAAACCTGAGATTGGGGTTTGTTTGGGGGTCAGTTCATCTCACTTTGTTAAAATCTCACTTCATACTTTCTTATCATTATAAGGATTTTCATTGTTGTTCTGTTGTTGTTGTTTAGACCAGTGATTCTTGGTTTAATTCATTACAAAAACGTATCTTAAGCAATTATATTGATATAATTGATATTAGATAATAAGGATGTGACTGTGAAAAAAAGAAAAAAACAAGTTCTCTTCCTCAAAAGATTGTCCATTTTGTTGGTCAAAGACCTTACAATTTTGGAGTAGCCTCAAACAACAGCTGGTAGTCTGTTAACTATGAAAACTGGAAGACCTGTAAGAAAAGGTTTTATGTAAAAGGATTGAGATTATTCTGGGGGAAAAGGGAGGTATATTTAGACAGATGTGGATTTGAATCCCAATTCAGCTATTTACTAACTCACTGATCTTAGACAAGTTTTCTTACTTCTCTGGATCCTAATTTCCTCATCTGTGAAAGAGTGTCACAATACCAGATGTGCTTAAGGTTTTTGTAGGAATTAAGTGTCACAGTGCCCTGTGCCCAGCACAAAGGTAGAATTCAAAAGGGAGTAGCAACTTTTATTTTGCTGCATCACTGATGTAATAGTTATTAGCAATGTTATTAGTAATATTGAAGTTTCTTCTTACGTTAGATGTGGACATCCTCATGAAATGCTTTCACAGAGGTCCGGAGATGTCCCATAAGGTGCTCTTAGGTTCCTAGGTAGGTAGTCATAGAACTGACATTAAAAAGTCATTAAGAGGGGCACCTGGGTGTCTCAGTCGGTTAAGCATCCTACTCTTGGTTTCTGCTCTGGTCATGATCTCACACTTCATGAGTTCAAGCCCTACATCGGGTTCTGCGCTGACAGCACAGAGCCTGCTTGGGATATTCTCTCTCTCTCTCTCTCTCTCTCTCTCTCTCTCTCTCCCCCTGTCTCTCTGCCCTTCCCATACTCTCTCTCCTTCCCTCTCTCTCTCAAAATAAATAAACTTAAAAAAAAAAACTAAAATAAAATAAAAAATCACTAGGAAATTGTTATTTCTGGTAGAATCTAGCCATTTCTACTGTTTCGAAAAGTGCTGTGGCCTTGCTTTCCATTGTATCCCGGGCAAGGCGATACTGAATGAAATTATTCTGTCTTTCCAGATGCCTATGCAAGAGGAGCCGGGCCTTCTACTTCGAATGCATGCACACTGTCAGCCATCAGTACGATCGTGATTTCCCTCACAGCTAGGTCCAGTTTATGACAAAAGTTATCTAAAGGACTTGCTATTTATAATATAAGCAACATTTAGCTAGTTGTTTTGAAGACACCCAGTACTAAGTAATATTGTTGTTCAAGTACATCTTATTACTGGAAAAAAAAATGTTTTTTGCTTCTTTAGGAATGGCATTATACAGTACTTCCTCAAAGCAAACCTAGCTTTGTCTGAAGTTTCTTTGGAAACTCTGCAATGCACTGAAGACATCTGTAATATGATGTTACCAAAGCAGTTTACATATGTCCTTATATGCATATTTTTTATTATATATTTAGTGTTTTATAGAATTTTTTAAAGTTAACATGAAATGTAGATATTAATTTTTTCCTCTGCTGTAAAATGCTATGGGCAACACAATCATACAATTATTATTTGAAAATATTTCCTTTAAAGAAAAAGTTTGAAACTCATATTGATAAATAAATTATAAACTGTACAGTTTTACAAGGATTCAGTGGCAGAACAGCTGAAGATTTGGTCTGGAACTTAAGGCTGCGATGTGTAAATGACTCTTTGGATAGTTAACGCATTGAATCAAGTCCTTTTTGACATGTACAATATGTTTTCCCACCCTCTTGTGAATTTTGTTGTTCAACACAACTTGAGATGGTTTCAAGAATGGTTGTGAACTAGAAACCTAAACTAACTGCCCAAGAGTTACCTTGTGCAATATTCCCATCCCTGAATTTAGCATTGTACAGTAAGACTTTCTTTTCACTCAGCTAAGTTAGCATTGTGTCTGTAGTAGCATTATCTTAGACAATAAATTTGAAGTTACCTATCCAGTAGTAACATAGACCAAAAGTTACTATAGTCAACCAACTCTTTCAAAGGATAAAAGATAATTTTATTATCTTTAACTGTATCTGTCTTGAATGTACATTTTTAAAAAAGGTAATTCTCTGTTGTTGGAGTCATAATTTCTTTATATATGTGTATCTCTTTAATAATAGAGCCCTTCTTTTGAATCAAAATCATGTATGGAGTTTGGCACATTTCTCCTATTTCAGCAGATAGTTGCTGCAAAGAAATTTTTCACGACACTACAAAAGATCTTTAGTATAACTGTATGTTATCTTGATGATTATCCTGTTTTGCAGTAAGTAGCTTAGTTGCTTTATAAGCTTTACCTTCCAAGTCTTAAAATCACATATTGGGAAATTACAATATAAAAAAACACATATTCTTATGAAAAGAACTATTTGTTATAATGGGGGAGGTTTTGTAAGCAGCTGACACTTGTGGAACAGTGCATATAAAAGGCAATGAAATTTTCTATAAAAATTTTCACATGTGAACACTCTGCCACCTTTTATGCTTTCTTGAGAGCTCAAATTTGCCTGTAATTTGTCATTTTTTGCTTACAAATAATATAAGTTAAATTTTCAACCTTCTCACTCTATTTATCCAACAAGGTCCTGTCCTAATCAGGATTCCACTTGTGTAAAAAATAGGGTGGTAACCAGAAAAAAAAATTATTGTCAGTATTTCAAGCTGTGTTCCTTTCTTAGTTTGATATGGTTACTTCTATGTTAAAATAAAACAAAACTTAAAATCACACACACAAAAAAATCAACAAAACAATAAAATGAATGAAAAAAAAATGATACCCCAGGTAGTTCCCGACCCCAGTGTAAATGATATTTACCAGTGATCTAGCATATGTAATCTTTTTTTAAAGGTATTGTTAATAAATATTCTGTCATTTGTAAAGATACTTGTCTTTTGGGAGCATTTTTCCTGCCTGTCTGTCAGGGAATTTGTTAGCTCACCCTTGTGCTAGTTATAATTTGACATGACAGAGGGACTCCAAAGTCTCTGGCCATGATCCAAAGTTAGGTGACTCAGAGTATCCCTTTGGAATTGACAACCCCGAAGACACGATTTCAAATCCTCTTTGCAAGCAGAGAGGGTCAGAATCCACAAATAAATGTCCTGAAGATCAAACTTGAATATTTCCTCTTGATTACCTAAGTCTTTTGCATATTTAACCTATGGATATCTGTTGTTTTAAGCTTTCCTCAACCCCATAGCCAAAAGGATAAAATCTAAACTTGATCGTTTAAGGCCCTTAATCTAATAACAACTTAACTTTGTACCCAGCTACACTGAGCCCTCACTGGCCCCTGAACACTGCTTGCTTTTGGTCTCACCTCTGTGCCTTTTGATGTATGGCTGACCCCTCCTGACATGCCCTCCCCACCCTTATTTCTCACCCAATTCCTGACTGTCCTAGGGTAGCTCCAGCCCCAGGCGTCTGCGAAGTCTTCCCACACCTCAGCCCTTTAGGATGTCCTTCCTCTGGGTTAGCTACAATCCCTGTCAATACCACTCATTTAGTAATTAATCAGGTACTACTTTTGGAAATCTCTTGTACTGTTATCTTGCATTTTAAGTTAACTCCTGTATTGTTACTTAATTTTCCTTGTACTTATGCCTTGTCTTCCCAGCTAGATTGTAAGCTCCTTGAGGGCAGGGACTTTGGTCTTATCTTCCATGTACTCTCCATAGTGCCTAGCACAGTGCCTTGCAATAAATAATCATTGATTAATTGAAGGGGTCTTTGAAGTAGCATTTTGCATCAGTTGCCCGCCTATGTACCCTAGTGACCCAAACAGAGAAGACCGTGTCACTATTTTTGTTAGGTGCTGAAAAGCATTAGAAGGCCTGGCTTCAAACTTTATGCTTTGAAAAAGTCCTGTTATCTCTCCGCTTCATCGTCTGGTAAATGAGGACCTGGATTAACTGAGTCCACCTGAGCTGAAGGTATTTTAGGAAGCGCTTCATAGACACCTTCACCCACACGTGTCTGATTTCTTTGGCTTCTGTGTTTGTTGTTGCAGGTTGGGTTCACTGTTTGCAAGCAACAGAAAACCACTCTGGCTAAATTGAACAAACAAAAAGGAATGACACCGATTAGGTCACATGAGCCAAGAAAAGGCTGAATGACCAAGCCTTGATGAGAATAAGAACCAGGCTATGCTAAGAACCAGACCACAGAAACTCTGAAAAGTCTATTCCAAGTGCTTTTTTGGGAATAAATTGGATTTGTTTCTGAGTTTGATACTACTCTGTTCTATATGCAAATTCCTAGAAGAGTCTGATCTGTCCATTTTGTGTCCCATAGCCAAAGCACCTTGATCACACCAAACCTGCACTCATAGCAAAGTAATAGCTTACTAAAGAAAAATTGAGATGATGTTTCCACAAGATGGGATGATAGATACTGGGAAGATCTGCTAAGCAACACACTTTCTATGCTTAGCTATCCGAGGGGACTTCCCTGGACCCTAGTCCCAAATAATATTCTCAGATGGAGTGTATTACTACTTGAGACAGTGACTCTGAAGCAAGAGCACTAGAAGGGGCCTATTTGCTTTGGTTGTTTAACCTTTACAAGTGCTTACTTTTACCCTTACTCTTACCTTCTTTTTGTGTGTGCAATCTACCTGTGATTTAACTGTGTAAAAGAAAACTCTCTTTGGCCAGATAATTGGGTTCTCTCAATGTTCCTGAATTTTTATAGAGCTCCCACACCCTATGTACAAAACAGCATCTTTGCATGGAGGCAGAAGACATGAATGATAAATTTCATTTCTCAGGTGAGCTCAGAATTCTTTCAGCCTGTGGGATGGGGGCTACTATAAGCTTTCTTTCTGAAGACAGAATGACTGAGTTTTTCCTACCATCAGATTTTTGGTTATTTACATCCGAGAAGCAATGTTCAATCCTGATTAAACTTTTCCAGTTCTTTCTCGCCACCCTGACCTTGTTGCAAAGTATGCTCAAAGAACATTGAATGTTGAGTGTTGAATTATAAAAAGTACATAAATAGTACATAATTACCTACGAAAATGTCATGTAATTTTTAAAGTAATTTAATGTAATGCAATCAACCACCAGGTGATTTTTGTGCACTGTATTGGATTATCCATGCCACTATTCTCCTCCATTAACCCAGATAATGAAGAATTGACTGTATTTTCCTGTTGTTACAACTAAAACAGTTCTCTATCCAACCACGGTGATTGGAGGAGCAAGCCTTTTCAAATCAAAGACTTATAGTCGATTTCTAGGCACACCCAAAATTACTCCATCACAAAATGAAAGACATCGGGCCTGACACAGGCAGCTTAATACAGTATATAAGAATACAGATTCTGGAGTCTGACCTCCTGGAATGCATTCTGACAATTGCTATTTATCATATAGTATAAGGTTTGTAAAGTCCTAAATGCACAGCTCTCTAAACATTAGCAACTATTTTATAGATCAGTTATTGTTCATTTTCTCAAGTGACTAAGATAGTCATAAAAACCAGACAAAAAATATACAGGCTTCCCATAGAGAAAATGTGTTGAGCTCAACATACATGTCCATTATCATCTTGTATTTAAATATTTTCACATCTTGGGGCGCCTGGGTGGCTCAGTTGGTTAAGCGTCCAACTTGAGCTCAGGTCATGATCTCACGGTTTGTGAGTTCAAGCCCCGTATCGGGCTCTGTGCTGACAGCTCAGAGCCTGGAGCCTGCTTCAGATTCTGTGTGTGTGTGTCTCTCTCTCTCTGCCTCTCCCCCACTCATTCTGTCTCTATCTCTCATAAATAAATAAACTTAAAAATTTTTTTTCAGCATTTTCATGCCTTAAAAATATAGATATTAAAGTATTTAAATAATACAATTAATAAAATTAAGATATTTAATAATATTGATATTTATAAAACAAGTTCGGCAGTAGGGTCCTCACTGAGATGCCAGCTTTTCCACAAAGTCTTCCTCAGTTTCTCCATCTGGTATGCACCTCTTGTTTCTCTGACTTCTGGAGCGCAACATCAGTACCCTCACGTATCTATCATCCCATTAGCTGGTCATTAAATCACTTGCTTCTTCTTCCCACCAGACAGACCATTTTAGGATTAGAGTCTGATTGTAATTCTTGAGTGGACTTCCCAAGCACCAGGCCCATATCCCACCATCTCTATCACTAACAAAGCTGGAGGGAGGAGAGTCTCTGACATCACTTCCGGTGATTTGCTCAGCCCCTGCCCTCCTGCCAGGGTGTGAAAGGAGGCCCCTTTCCCCCCTGTGCTAAATGAGCTGTGCAGATCAAACATTCCAATTCCATGACTCCAGTGTGGACTGCAGTACTCACCAGAGATCACAATTTAAACAAACTCCTCCTCTGTCCTTTATCACCAACAGTTATGGTCAGTTGTAGATTAGTAGTGCTCTAGCAATATAGAACACACTGAGAGAAAGCTGGGGTTTTTTGTTTGTTTGTTTTTTTAAGTCAACCGTATAATAGATCTGAGTGTCTGGAATCTTCAAGGCTGAGGTCACTTAATGTGATAGTCCAGTAGCTGTAAATGAGTCTTTGGCTACATCTTTTTACCAATTGTTACGAATAGCACAAACTGTACCAGGAAATGTGTATGTCCTAGGATTTTAATTAACAAAGAATAATAGTTTAATTTGTTTTTATAGTTTTGGAAGTGCTCTTCACACTAAGAAGCGGGAGATGCCGGTTTTATTCCTTTTTCATTTATGAAATGGAGGTAAGGAGATAGTACTACCAGCCCAAAGTGACAAAGATGATTAGAAACTCAGGACTAGAATTTAGAACTGTTAATTTAGTTCATCTCGGCACCTAGAAATTAGCCTGTAGTGAGAGAATGAACAAGAGAGAGTTTAAGTTCAAGTAGAAACCAGTCAGGACACTGAGTAGGCAAGAGGAACATGGTGAGGTCCAAGCCAGACACATCCAAGGCTGAGACGTGGGAAGTGAACAAGTCGTGAATGATGAGCAGACTCAGGGCACAGCCATTTGGAGGAGCAGGTCCCTGAAGTGGTTTCGGTCGGTCATTGCAAGGGACTAGCAGTCCCCTTCTGGGTTCTAGGCACAGGGGAGTGCTGTGGCAGTCAGAAAGTGAGACCCCATGAGAGCCACAGAATGAAGGAGAGGAAGACACCCGAGGCCAGTGTGAAGTCGCCTGATTTGGAGTCAGACTGTGGGTGGGGAAGCTAAGGGACCAGTACTGGCATTTTGTCACAGTGTGGAAAAACAATGATAATAATAGCTGACAACAATAATACTTCTGGTATGTACCTGTCTCTGTGCAAATCGACCTGCTGGTTTAGTTAGTATTTATTCTTCATATTAGACACATGGGGAACAAAGACTAAGAGGTTTAGAGGTGTTTCCCAGGTCACAAAGCTAATAGAGATGCCAGGAATTCAGATGCTGGTTGGTTGACTCCAAAATGTTAGGTACATTGGTAGGTTGATAGGTAGGTGCATGGATGGATAGATATTGGTTCCTCTATGGCAATAAGAAGGAAGTAAAGTGGTGAGCTTCCCAGGAAGTTGTACATGGGCTGTTAAAAAGTGATTAGGGGGTCTGAGCCAAGATCCCAGGTATAAGATTCCCTCAGAGAAACGTCATATAGCTCAGCTGTGATTTTTCTGCTCCAAAGTGGTCCAGCTTGGCTATTTTTTTAAGTGTTTAGTTTTGAGAGAGAGAGACAGACAGACAGACAGAGAACAAACAGAGAAGGGGCAGAGAGAGAGACACAGAATCTGAAGTGGGCTCCAGGCTCCAAGCTGACAGCACAGAGCCTGACGCGGGGCTCGAACTCACCAACTGCAAGATCATGACCGGAGTCGAATCAGACGCTTAACTAACTGAGCCACTCAGGTGCCCCAAACTTGGCTATTTTTCTTTACTGCAAAGGGTGTTTTCTGCTTGTTCGTTGTACTGGACTTTCAAGCATCCTCAGAGCCATTTTTCAAATAGGCTGTCCTGCAAGTTCATAGTTGCCGGATAAAATACAGAAATCCAAGTTAAACTTGAATTTCAGATAAAAAATTAATAGTTTTATAGTGTAAGTATGCCCCATGCAAAATTTATCTTAAATTCAAATTTAACTGGGCTTCATCTATTTTTATTTGCTACATCTGGCAATCTCATGCAGGGAGGAGGATTCATCCTCATTGAGGTAATTAATTTCTAATGAAAAATTCCGGGATCTGACTGTTGCGTTATCAGGTCTCTCAAGGTCCATGGTTCTGAAGTGTGCAGGCAGGGGAATTCCAGAAATGTTTCAAAGGGGTATACAAATGGGCTTGTCGCCCAGAACACAACCATAGCACAACTTGTTGGGAAAAAGTTATGTGGTTGATGTACCACTTATCACTCTTTAGAACCAAATATCTGAGACCAAATAACCGAGAGTTTGAATTGGCCCAGTTGCTCGTCTTTTATTTGTCAACAATTAAGATGTTGATTGCTTTCTGTGTGTTGAACACTTTCCTGGGCACAGGAAATCCACAGAAAATCAGATTAAGTCTTTCCTCTTCATGATTCATTGGAGGTGATTAAAACACACACTTATTTGAAAATGGTATAAAACATATAAACAGATAAAAGTGTGAACAGAATTCTGGACCCAAGTTTCTTACAAAACCAGCTTGTAACAAGGTTAAGTTCAAACACAAATTTTTTCACCACCACCTCCCCTCCCCACCATAGAATGATTTTTATGTGATTAAACATATTTCTCAAATCGATTGCTTTGCTTTAAAATAAAAAAAAAAACACACAAGAAAAAGAGAAAAAAAGAAAGAGCACATTCAAATGTAGCATTTTGGATCCATTAAGCTATGTACAGATAAATACTGGCCCACAGTCCAAACCTGGCTCATTGCCTGGTTTTTGTAAATAAAGATTTATTGGAACACAGCCACTCTCATTTATATACTGTCTGTGGTTGCTTTTGTGCTATAATGGCAGAACTGAGTGGTTGCAGCAGAGAACAGATGGCTCTCACAGCTGAAAATATTTACTATATAGATCTTTAAGAAGAAGCTTGCTGACCTTTGAACTACGACGGGGATACTTTATTGTTGATTTCTTTCCAGCAATTGCCCCACCCCCCAGGTTTATATCTTCTTTCAGTTTATCACTGACATCTACAGATCGTTGCTTTTAATTTTAATGAATGAAACTAATCTAGTAACCCACCTTCATGGTGAAAAGAATCCACTAGAACTTTAAAACAATACTCATGGGCCACGTGGGCTAGTTTTGTTGCACCTGCCACCCATTTATCGAGGGTAGTGGTACCGGCTACGAGTAGTAGTACAAATGGGTAGTACTGGTTGATGGAATTTCAGCAGGAGCTCTGCAGAGCCCAAGAGATGTCCAGCTGGTGAGGTAGAGAAAGGCATTTCTGGAGCAAAAGCCACACCAACGTGAGTTCTTACTATTTCATTATTAAGCTTTGGTGATAATGTAATTTCTGGCTGTCACCGTACAGCTTTAATAAGTGAATCTACCCATTACAGCTCAATGCTCTAGAGCTAAATTGAATATACATAGTTTTCTGTTCTGATACACTTTTAAGAAATGCACTTTGTTTTTCATTGTTCAGCTAAATTCAGCCAATTCCAACTCAGTGGTTAAGTACACGGTCAAGACATTGTCCTTGACCTCAGCGTGTTTCCACTTTAAATGAGACAAAAAAATTTCTTTTAAATAATACAGTAAACTGTAAAATAGAATCAACCAGAAGTTCCCTGGGGAATACAGAGATTTTTTTTTTTTTCCTGGTGGCACAGGACTGAGACTTAGAAGATAACTGTTAAGGGGTGCCTGGCTGTCTCAGTCAGTGGAGCACACAGCTCTTGATCTCGGGGTTGTGAGAGTTCAAGCCCCTGTTGGGTGTGGAGATTACTTAAAAATAAAATCTTTAAAAAAAAAAAAAAAAGCATCATCCGATGAAGAAAAAGATTGAAAAGGCTTTTTTTTTTCCACAAGAGAAAGCTTACAGAGAGGGTTGGAGGGAAGAGAGAGCATGGTGTTTGTTATGGAGGGCACTCCTTGGGATTGTGACTGGGGAGCTAGTAAGGAGCTGAGCCCCCTGGGACTCAGCGTTGAAAGGAGCTTTAACTTGAAGGTGATGGAATTATCCGAGGACTTGGGATGGGGGTGAGGTAGGGTGATGTGCCTTTTATGTAGGTTTTTCTAAGAAAGGCAGTCCTGGAGGCCAGGATTTTAGTTGCATTGTAATGGTCCTAGCTGAGAGAAGATAAAGACAATGTTGAGTACAAAGAACAAGAATATTGGGGGGGGGGGGGAATGAGAAAGGTAGTCCTGTTCAATTTGTGGACTTACACAATTCACTATCATCTGTGTTAAACAGTTCTCATTCTGAAGTGAATTTACATTCTCATATATTACCTAAAACAGAAGAATACTGGAAAAAATATGATTGTCTTATGGTTCAGTATAATATTCTTTAAAAAAAGGCTTTCAAAAAGTTTGTATCCTGGAACTTTATTTGCAGGGTGTGGAAGCAGGAATAATGACACAGTCACTGTCACAAAGATCCTTGGGTTAACATGAAGTCCTGTTGTCATTAGGATTTTCACCTTACCTCATGCCACCAAAGATCGTTTTTGGTTCTCTGTTCTCGCTTCTAGACACCTACTTTTTCTTTAACAGATTAGCACCTAAGGTTTATTAATTCCACCAACAGATGGTCCTGACACATACAAGTCTCACCATGAAAACGTTTGGATTTTTAATCAGGATGTTCTTTGCCCATGTGGAATTCTTGCCCAGGCTGCATAAATAGCTTGAGGCCTTGAAGCATTTCAATAAGCCTCAGATGGTTGTGCTGTTGGCGCACTGAACTTCCCCTCCAGACTTCCCAGCACTTTCCCTATGCTGCACTCAGAGAATTCCAACTGCCAAAGAAAGACATTGGACTAAAATCCTTCCTGGAAAGGATGTCTTAGAGGAGCAGCGTTTGTTCTGAGCGTGTGACTAAAGGTTTTTTAGAAGACAGCTGGCCCTCTATCCTGTCCTGGTGGGAGATGGAAAGAGCTGGGTGCCAATGTCTAATCAACCTGTTGACGAGGGTATTTACTGTTAAGAGAACGTTCACACTCTGATCTGTCTTGACAAGGCTAGTGAAAACTGTACAGAGCACTCAAAACAGGCCACATCCAAAGCCTAACTTCTTTTACACGGCTCTTGATACGTCACAACTTAGACACATTATCAGCAAAAAGGAACCTAGGCTACACCAGCCAGATGATCAGGCACACGTGCCTCCTGGTTATTTCCAATCATGTTCTCATTAGACACCCATCTTCCTCTCCATGATATTCTAGGCCTTGGTGATCTCTGACAAATATCACTCAGTTCCGACTATGTGCAAGGAACTGTGCCAGGGTTGAAAGAGGGTTTAAGAGGGTCCAATACTCCTAGACACTGCACATAAGATAAGTTGCACATGAGCCCCCATCCTCCTGAAGCACACAGTCTAGTGGGGAGACATCCAAACTGTGAATCGTATAAAGTACAGTGTAATAGCTCCAGCAGAGGGGCAAAAGCCCAGAATGAAAACCCAAGGGCAGGATCAACAAAAGTCTATTTTTGAAGGCTTCACGGAGAAGGAAACATGGGATATGGGTTTCTAAAACATGGGTAGGAGTTCGTAAGCTGAGCAGTGAGGAAGAGGAAGGTCATAGTCCTCTGGCAACACTTTGTTGCCCTTGAAACATACCAAGAGTCAGATGGTGGTACTGGCTCAGTACCTCAGTGATGGCTGGCCACTAAGGTCAAAGGAGGCATCTCTGAAGTGAGCACCACACCCAACAATGAAGAACCTGCCAAACTGGGGACAGCGTCCTTCTTCTCTTCCAGCCTCGTAGCAGAGGCAGTGGGCATAACCCTAGGTTTCCAGGCTCTAGTTTGAAAGAGATCAGAGAAGGAGCATTAAGCCCAAAAGGGGGCAATTTGGGGCAGGACTTTTCCATCACTTATTCCTTCAACGGTTGGTTTTCAAATTTTGGTATTCATCAGAAATACCCAGTGCTACTGTTTGTGATGTGTGGCTGGGAAACGAGCATCAGCATCACCTGGAAACTTTCTAAACATTTAAAAAAAATTTTTTAAACATTTATTTATTGAGAGACAGAGAGAGAGAGACAGAGCATGAGCATGGGAGAGGCAGAGAGGAGGAGACACAGAATTTGAAGCAGGCTCCAGGCTGTCAGCACAGAGCCCGGACGCAGGGCTCAAACTCACAAATCTCGAGATTGTGACCTAAGCCGAAGTCAGCCGCTTGACTGAGCCACCCAGGTGCCCCATCACCTGGTAGAAATGCAGAACCTTCTACCCCACCCCAGATCTCCTCTATCACAAACTGAGGATAGGGCCCAACAATCTGTTTTGATGATGCCTCCAGGTGATTCTAAGGCACTAGCAAGTTTCAGAATGCAGAACCTAAGAATATTCATTAAGAATGCAGGTTCTTGAACACCATTCACAGAGATAGTGTACAAGTCAGGTAATCACACATTTTGCCAGTGATGGCAACAGCACCTCCATGGGCTATGCCCTCTAGGTCCTACTGCTAACCAGACTCCAACTTTATTCCAGCAGTCCCCTCTGCATTATTGGGATCACTTGGGCCAGGAATTCAACCCTTCATTATGCATTTTCCTTAGTGACTGCACCTGTAAAAGGAGGCAATAATACAAACAATGTGGGTTTCTCAGGTTTAGAGATGATGTGTGTAAAGTACCTGGCATAGTTGCTAATGCTTGGCCTCTTAGTTCAGGCTGCTACAACCAAGTATCATACTCTGGGTGACTTATAAATAACAAACTTGTTTCTCAGTCCTGCAGACTGGTATTCTCTGTTCAAGGTGCCAGCATGGCAGGGTTCTCAGGAGAGCCCTCCTACTGCTTTCAGAATACCAACTTCTTGTATCTTTACATAGAGGAGAGAAAACTCTCTGGGGTCTCTTTAAAAGGGCACTAATCCCATTCATGAGGGCTTTACCCTCATGACCTAATCACCTCTCAAAGACCCCCCCACTTCCTAATACCATCACACTGGGGTGTATAGTTTCAATATGAATTAGAAGGGGATGGGCATAAACATTCAGTCCATAATACTTGGAAGCAGGCAACAACTGACAGCTGTCTTACTGCTCTGCCTGTTGTTCTGGGTCCAACCTGCTGCTAGTTTCAATTGATGGTTACCAAAAGAGCACCCTCTGCAAGTATTTGGTAGTTAGTCAGTGTGCCCCATTATTGAATCCAGTTGACCAAACCAACTCTGGGAGGCATAAATCATCCTACAAGAGGATGTCTAGATTGGGATGTTTGATAGAATGTTTGTAGAATGTCTTCGGAACCTAAAAGGCTAGGACTGATACAGAACTACTTGAACAGCACCCAGGAGTTGCTCTTAAATCTTTGCAAGCAAGCATCTCTTGCAGAAAGTTCATTCTTGATTGACCAGTCCCCTTCCCAACCCAGTTCTGCCTTTCTCAGTATGTTCTTGAGTATCAATTCTGTCTTCAAGAATACAATCTCAAACAATATCCTGTTCTCTGTTTTGGTTTGGAGTGATATATTAGCTCTTCATGTTTTTAATGAGTTTGCTTCAAATCATGCTTCCTCAATCATAGCTATAGAACTTGAGATCATGCTTCTCTCCCTCTCCTTCCCCCACTCCCCCAACACACTACTTGAGACAAAAAGTATTCTATAAAACAACAACAACCCATCATGGCTCCCACTTGCTCTAGCTTTAGGAAAGACCATCTCAAATCTAAGTTCATAATTAACTCCAGGCTGGTGCAAAATGCTTTCTTCCTGATATTTTAGTAGAGTATTACCATTGGCAGCTTCAACTGTAAAACCAGCTCTGCCAGTTGACATCAGCCTTAAAAACTGACTCGTGTATAAAAGTTTGAGGTAAGTAATGTAAATCATAAAGACTGGCAGGTGAGGAGTTGGAACCCTGTAGAGTGGGGAGAAAAGACATGGCAGAATGATCAGATTAATCCATCACCCTGAGTGAGCAAGGAGTTTTTGATGAGGCATGTACACTTTTAAAAGATTTGTCTGAGTGTATTGCCTTGCAGCTAAATTGAGTGTTCAGTAAATTCTGAACTCTTCTTAGCCAAGAAACAACAGTTCCCGTTCTTCTTATCGCTGAGGCATGTGAGTGTGAGTTCATTTCGAGAATGCTGCAGTGCCAATCAAAACACAGAATCTTCCAGGGTCTCAAATCCAGGGTCTTCCACATAACTTATGACTTCAATTTCTGTTTCAGTGGAAACAGTTTTCTGGAAAACAAAACATCCTCCCTTAGATGTCTTTTAGCACATTTTTGGTTCTCTCAAATTTCTTTACAATTGGTTTTGTAAAGTGTATCTTGCTTATAAAAATGGTAAATGTTCACTCAAGAAAATATGGAAAATATAAAGAAAACATCAACTTCCCAAACACAGCCCCATCGTTTCTCTTCAGACTTCTTTTCTAGGTACAAAGTTACATTAACAGGTAAATGAAGGCAAATGGATAACTAGCTTTATAAATTGCTTTCTGTGTAATATCATGTGATATTTTAAATTATATATTCTTGGGCTGCACCATTGAATAGATCCGTCACTTTCCATTTATGGTTTGTTGTAGTCTCCTTAAATTTGTATATGTGTTTGTCTAATTTGGGCTATTATGAAGATGTTAATTAGAAACTTTGTGACAGAAACCACCTACAAGAGGTCTTTGTCTACGTTGTTTACTTATTCAACACATTTTTAATACTTCCTGTATCCTGGACACGGCTGTGCATTGAGGATGCAGTGACAAAGAGATGTGCTCTCTGCCTTATGTGCTAGAACTTTAAGGGTTTATAGTCTATTTAATTTTGGAAAGAAACCTCTCTGGTTACCATTGTAGAAATAAAGAACAGCTGGAAACTGGTATCTAACAAATTTAAAACATGGGATGC
This sequence comes from Panthera uncia, assembly GCF_023721935.1. Classification (NCBI taxonomy): domain Eukaryota; kingdom Metazoa; phylum Chordata; class Mammalia; order Carnivora; family Felidae; genus Panthera; species Panthera uncia. The sequence goes on from NC_064816.1 coordinate 43,323,960, forward strand.
AATTTTTTTTTTAATACAAAAAGCCTTCTATTTTTTAACTGAGCTTGAGAAAGGCTGACTTCTGCCCCTCCCACCTCTCCCTGCCAGTGTCTGCCTCTTGAATGTTACAAAGCAGTCTCTGACTTGGGTCTGGACAGCAAAAACTTGCTTAGTGAGAGCTCTGGGATGGCAGATACCCTCCAAATCCCAGGACCCTGGGTACCCACACCAAGCTCAGAGATGCAGGTTGTAATTAAAAGCAGATTTCCTTTCCCACTCACCAAAGGTGTCCTAGTGGGATGCAAAACTGTCCTTGCCAATAGCACTAATGGGTCCCCTCATCATCCTTGGGGATAAAGCCCCAAGAGTCAGTTGGAAGGGCTTCACCTTTGGAGATACAAGCTGGGCCACTGTTTACATATTCTTCCAGGTAGAGAATTTAGGCTAGAGGGCTGACAGTATGGGGCAGTGCTTCATTTTCTAGGTTGCACTTACTGTCTTTGTCTGTCTCTGTCTCTCTGGTTTTTTTTTTTTTTTTTTTTTTTTGGAACTCTACAACATGAGAAGAAAGTGAGTTGTCCAGAGGAGCCTAGCAGTGCTAAGTTCTGACATTAATCCTTTGCTTATTTTGAGACCAGCTTGTCAAACCCAAGTTGTTATTTATTTGGTACACATGACTTGATTTTAATTAACAACACACCACAAGCTTCCACAATGAGCTTGTAAGCCAGTTTCTTTCACCAACCTCAGAATATTAAAGAAAATCTTTGGGGGGCTCTATAGGGAAATGAGATACCAGCATTAAGATGTTCCATTAAGAGGCCAAGACAAATGACTTCAGTGTGCTGCTGAAATCAAATGTAGTTTATCAGGGATGAGAATGCTACAGCAAGGAGGGATTGACAAATTCAGATGAAACAAAACAAAGTTTCATACCGGGGTCCACTGTTCTTCAGGAAAACAAAAGCAAAGCCCCATTCCCTGATAAGGAGTATAAGATGGAAGTAAGAACAGAGTGGTTCTTCTGCCTGACTCAATTCTTCGCTTGACTAGGTTTGTAACTACTGTGGTCTATAATAACTCCAAACACCCAAACTGAAAAACTCTAAATGTCACAGCTTATTGAAAAGATCCATTTTAGTGAGTGTTTGACCCTTCACTGTCCTAGAAACAATCACCAGTTATTCACCCATGAGTCACTCAATTAGAAAACTCGATTTGTTAAGAACATAGCTTGGTATCTACGTCAAGGGCCTGTGAACTATAGCCTGAGGGTAGAATCTGGCTTATTGCCTATTTTGTAAATAAAGTTTTACTGGCCAGAGACAAACTCATTCATTTGCATATCGTCTTTGGCTGCTTTCATTGTGGTCAACGGCAACATTGGATGGTTGAGATGAACCATTTGGCTGTTAGGTACTTACTATCTGGCTTTTTAGAGAAAGTTTGCTGACCCCTAATCTGAATAACCACTCCATTTAAGGACAGATTTGACCAAGTGTATAATAACTGTACACTGAGAATCACAAAACATTGCTGAGAGAAATTAAAGAAACCTACACAGGCTGATGATACTATATGTTTGTGTTGTATGATGATGTCATGTTTGTAGATTAGGAGACTCATCTCCCCAAATTAACCTACAAAATAACACAATCCTAATCAAGATCCCAGCAGCTTTTTTGATAAAAATTGATAGAGTTGCTCTAAAATTGATATGTGAATGCAAAACACCTAGAATAACCAAAATAACTCTAGGAGAAAAAATCATATTTGGAAGCCTTACACTACTGGATCTCCAGGTTTGCAATAAAGCTATAGTAATCAAGACGATGTTGGCATAAAGGTAGACAAACAGATCGATGAAAACAAATAGATGGTCCAGAAGTAGACCCACACATATATAGGTAACTGATTTTCAACAAAGATGCCCAGACAGTTGACTGGGGAAAGGATGATTTTTTTTCTTCACGAACTGATGCTAGAACAATTGGGTAGCCATAGGTAAGTGAGCATTCAGTTAAGTCTAACTGCTCTGAATGGCAAATAGGGCCTAAGGAAATGCATACTGGGGCAAGTCATTTGCCTTCTCTGTGGTTTTTTATATTAAGGAACTAGGACAAATTTCTGCGAAAAATGTTATTAATTAGGGTACCCATGCGCAAAAACATGGATTCTTATAACATCAGAGCTAAACAGGACATTGGACCATCTCATCTATACATAAAAAGAAGTCATGGGGTTGAAGGAATTGCCCAAACCCAATTAAGAGATCAGTGATAGAAAAAAACTCCAGTCTGGTTAGGACACTTATAACTGAGCAGGGCCTTCCCAATATTCCCAGGCAGTCATGAACATAACACAACAGTGAGCCAAAAGGTATAAAGACCAAAACGACATAAATTTGGCTAACACCCTAGGTAGTCACTCTGCCTTGGAATATGAAAAACCAGTAACCTGACAACCAGTCCATGGAGACCCAACCCTGGGCAGATCAGACCCTTCATAAGAACCTGCAACATTACCTCAGAGCTGACGATGACAAAGAAATCTTGAATACTACTTTTTGGTGCCGGAACTGGTGGAAACAACCTGGTCCATAAGTGACCTCTGCAGACAGAGTAAAGCAGAAAATTGGGTGAACAAGAGTATCCTTGCTTGTCTTTCAGTATCTAATCTACAAATTGACCTAGTTAATCTCGGGACCTGCTGTTCTATAAATTCAAAATCTTTATTGACCAAGAGTTATAAATATTTATGTTGTAATATTAGTTGGGGCTGTGATGCGGCTTCTGAATCATCTAAGAAAGACATAATAGTAAGTGCTTCATGTTGGTCTGTTTCCAAGCCTAATTTCTGAAAATGGGTGATTTGCAAGTGCCTGGTACCCCACTGCTAAATACAGTGCTGGCTGCAGGCCGCTACCCAACTGTGCCAGCTCGCAGAGTTCTTCCTCTTCTTGGAAATGCCGCCTTCCAACCCAAAGAATATAACATTTATAATAATGAGGCTTTTTTAAAACAAATGTTTATTTATTTTTGAGATGGAGAGAGAGAGATAGAGCATGAGTGGGAGAGGGGAAGAGAGAGAGAGAGGGACGCACGGAATCTGAAGCAGTCTCCAGGCTCTGAGCTGTCAGCACAGAGCCTGAAACAGGACTCGAACCCACGAACTGTGAGATCATGACCTGATCCAAAGTCAGAGGCTTGACTGACTGAGCCACCCAGGTGCCCCAAAAGCTAGGCTTTTTAAAAGATAAGTAATTTTCAGGGCACCTGGCAGCTCAATTCATTAAGCCTCTAACTCTTGATTTGGCTCAGGTCATGATCTCACGATTTGTGGGATCAAGCCCCACATCAGGCTCTGCGCTGACAGCATGAAACCTGCTTGGGATTTTCATTCCCCCTCTCTCCCTCTGCCCCTCCCCTGTTCACTCTCACTTATGCACTCTTGGTCTCAAAATAAATAAACATTTTTTAAAAAACATAAGTAATTTTGTAAATTATGAAAGGGCTAAGATGAAACATGTTCTTAAGCCGCCTAAAAGGCACTTTGCCTTACGGAATGCCAACATGGTTGAGGAGTTCTTATAGGGCCATTTGCAGGCTATAGGATTGGTCACCAGATCTGTATGACATTTCAAAGGACCATCAGCCACTGAGGGGCCAGGTGAACAAAAGGCAAGTGTAGGACTTGGCACCTCATAATTGGGGATCATAACATAGGAAGCACTGGAGTGATTTCAGTCTCCGGTGAGCTGCATTCCTTTACCGAAGACATAAAAGGAGTCTGCTAGTGGCTCTACTAAGACATCCAAATACTGAGTGGAAGGTGGTAAAGGAATCAAAAGAACGTGAATGTAAAAGCTTCCCAGAAATGAAAACATTGCCAAGAAATTCAAGAGGGGTGTGTAATGGCTGAGGGCTATGTTGTGGTCTGTCCAGTTTCTGTAAATCCCCTAAGGATGTTTCTCCCTTTTTAATGTGGTCCATACTCATCTTGGAAATGCTGTCAAGAAGACACCAAAGCGTTTCAAATTTGATCTGATAACAAGAACCCTAGTGGATACACAACAAAAGTGTGAAGATTCAATTCTCAGACCTCATTGGAAACACCCAAATATACAAAGATACTTAACGTTTTACAGATGAAGGAGAAAATTAACAAGATGAAGCAGATGGCCGCCATAAGCACGATAAGAAACCATTCTGTGGAGGGCTTCTGGTCGTCACTTCCTGAGGGAAAAAGAAAGAAATCAGAGCTAGAATCTGTTGTAAATATGCAACATGACTAGACGCAGGCATCAGAAAGCTTGGGTTTGAGTTGCAGGTGCTGGGTGGTGCTGGGCAAGTAGCTGAGCCATCCTGAGCTGGAGATTTCTCATGTGCGTGAAATGAAGCCACTTTTAATATTGAATCATTGTGTAGTCAGCAGATATTTATGGACTACACTTGATGTATTAATGACTCCTGAATCCTGGAGCTTATCAGCTTTTAGTGGGTAGTAAGGATGCTTTTTAGATGGAAAAGCTATAAAACATAAGCCCTCTTAATAATGTAATTGCATTACAATCAAAATAATATACAAAGTTAGAAACTCAACTTTTAGAGGAAGTGAAGTCTGGAATAATACTCAGAGTTAACCCAAAAGGCATCAGACTCTGCTAGAAGTACTTTGCAGTCTTAATTATGCTCAACACCCCTTAGCATTATTCCCACTTCACAGATAGAAAAGTAGAAGAAAATTGCCATTAAGTCAGTACAGAAGGTATAAATATATCACATGCCATCTTATTCTCTAATTGGATTTGCTTCCAGTCTGCACTCAAAGACAGATTCTTCTATCAGTTTTGATGACATCATGGAGGTGTGTGGTTATTTTTTAAGGTACTGGAAATGCCTTCAGGAAAACTCAAGGTCCTTAACCACACGGTTTTTAAAGAGGTAATGCACTTGTTAAACTGCCTGATTCACTTCTGGAGAATAAGACAAAAACTGCATTACCTCCCTGATATGCTTCCTTTCTGTGGGAGAGACCACTCACTAATTCATTCCTTTCTTCACGTGTTTAGCAGATACTTATCAGAACTCCCATTATGTGTTTGGCACTGAACAGGTTGCTGTGAGCTGGGGTAAAAGCACACACGTGGGCTCTCCCCTTCTCCTACTTAGATCCATCAAGGAAGAAAGGCTCTAAGCAAACAGTGACACAGGTAATGACTTAATGCCAGCTGTGCTAAGTGCACGGGGGGTGTTCAAACCAAGCTGCACCAGGAAAACCAGGTCCCAACCCTCAGTTTGCCATTAATCGTTTCTTTTATAAAATGAAAAGTGCCTAAGTGGAACTTTGAAGTGCTTGTAAATACTCTAAGACTCCCAAAAGCTCCAACATACTTCAAACTCAAAACATTCAGTGTATCAAGAGGGAGAAATGTCTCGAGGATTTAATGCCAGTGACTCCAACTTTGCCTTGATCTCTTGCTCTTTTTGCCTCCTGAGAAATCTTATTTGGGATTTATCTTCTACTTCCCCAAAGCTTTAATCTCTCCTTCATCTCTTCCCTTCTGCTTTCAAATATTCATAGAGGCCTTTATCTTGAATAAGCCATAAGTCCTTTATCTTTGCTCTGCCATCGCTCCCAACTATCATCAAATTACCTTCCGACTTTATTTCTCAGCCTAATTTCTTGAATAAGGGATTCAGGCTGCTTCATTTCCCCATCTCAGAAACTGTTTACTTGCGGGTGGTTGCCTCCTAGTTGAATCCAAAAGACACTCCGTTTCTTTTTCCAACTTTATTTTGCTTGGCCTCCTTCCTGAATGTCACACCTGATGATTACTCCCACCTTGAAACCGAGTCTTTGGTTCTTTGACCAAAATACTCCCCTTCCTCGGTGGCATTTCCTTCTTCTCTCTTTAGGTTCTGTTGACCCTCTCAGCTCAGCCCTGGGCCCGTGGGTGTTTTCCAGGACAGTCTCTTGTTCCAGTACTGGCAAGCTGGTTGAGCACAGCTGCATCGTTTAATCCCACGTGTTCTTCTCCCTTGTCTTTATTCCTGGCCCAGCGCCAACACACAGCTCAGCTTCTAGATTTGAAACTTCCCTTGGGTGAAACCCACTTAGATGTTTCTCCAAGCTGACAATGTTGCACACTAAGTTCACACACTTCTTCACATCAGAAGGACTTCTCTCACTGACTTCCCCATGATGGTCTCCATTCTTCCAAGTTTCCATACTGGGATCCTTGGAAGTCACTCTGATTCTTACTGTTTTCTACAGCCCTGCTTCCTTTCTCCATTGACTCCTGGTACACCATCACATCCTAATCTCTCATAAAGGCAAGAGATCATGCTTTTGTCTCATGCATGCATCCTAGCCTAGCATGGAAACCTGGGTCCTATTCTCAGCTTGCTGTGGAGGTTGCCCTTGTGGGGCTCACTTCCTTCATCTGTAAAAACAAGCGAGTTGAGGGGCACCTGGGTGGCTCAGCCAGTTAAGCGTCCGATTTGGTTTCAGCTCAGGTCATGACGGTTCGTAAGTTCAAGCCCCTCGTTGGGCTCCATGTTGACAATGTGGAGCCTGCTTTGGATTCTGTCTCTCTTCCCTGCCCCTGCTCTCCTCTCTCTTTCTTTCTCTCTCAAAAATAAATAAATTAAAAATTAGAAAACAAAGTGAGTTGAAATACATGACCCTTAACATCTCTGCCAAATCAGCACCTTTTCCAATACCACTGACTCCATCCAGGCCACTGTGATTTCCCGCACACTTACCTTTAACAAAGTTGATTTTAGAAGAGTAGTCGTCTGTATTGCTGAAGGTTTGAAAATTGTAAAGTATAAAATCTAAAAACCAGCAGTCATCAGAATTAATAGCTTACTTTCTGTACATATTTTTTCTTTTCCTTTCCTTTCCTTTCCTTTCCTTTCCTTTCCTTTCCTTTCCTT